>NC_084736.1:29858960-29981460 GCF_033978785.1 Entelurus aequoreus | reverse complement strand
CTGGATATATACTGTATATATATATATATATATATATATATATATATATATATATATATATATATATATATATATATATATATATATATATATATATATATATATATATATATATATATATATAGATGAATGGATGCACCGATGGATATATGGATGGATGGATGGATGGATGAACATATAGATACAGTATATGATGGATGGATGGATGGATGGATGGATGGATGGATGGATGGATGATGCATGGATGGATGAACACAGACATATGGAAGGAGGGATGTATTCATGGATGGATGGGTAGATATATTGTTGAATAATGGATGTCTAGATGAATAGATATATGGATGAAGAGATGGAGGGATAGATATATGACGGATGGATGCATGGATCGACAAACTGATAGATATATGGATGATATATTATTTTATTGATGGATGGATGGATGGATGGATGGATGGATGGATGGTTATATGGACGATTCACGGAGTAATGGATGGCTGGATAGATATATGGATGGATGAAAACATGTATGGATGGACATAGATATATTTATTCCGCCCGATTGTAGCTGAGATAGGCTCCAGCGCCCCCCGCAAGCCCGAAGGGAATACGCGGTACAAAATGGATGGTTGGATGGATGGATGAACATAGAGCATATATATATATACATATATATATATATATATATATATATATATATATATATATATATATATATATATATATATATATATATATATATATATATATACACACACATACTGTCGTGGTCAAAAGTTTACATACACTTGTAAAGAACATAATGTCAGGGCTGTCTTGAGTTTCCAATATTTTCTACAACTCTTATTTTTTTGTGATAGAGTGATTGGAGCACATACTTGTTGGTCACAAAAAAACGTTTCGCTGGTTTCCCTGCTCGTCAGGGGATTTTATTTAAATCTCCTGACGGGCAGGGAAACCTGTGAAACAGGCTTGTAGGGATGATATAGCCTCTGTGTTTTTTCTGACCTAACATAAATTCCGCTCTACCCCGGTAATGAGCACTGTATAACGGATAAACCACAGAAACCTCGACTACAATGATCGATATATGGATGGTTGATAGACATATAGCATCATGCTTTTGATTGATTGATTGATTGATTGAGACTTTTATTAGTAGGTTGCACAGTGAAGTACATATTCCGTACAATTGACCACTAAATGGTAACACCCGAATACGTTTTTCCACTTGTTTAAAGGCCTACTGAAATGATTTTTTTTTATTTAAACGGGGATAGCAGATCCATTCTATGTGTCATACTTGATCATTTTGCGATATTGCCATATTTTTGCTGAAAGGATTTAGTAGAGAACAACAACGATAAAGATCGCAACTTTTGGTATCTGATAAAAAAAAAGCCTTGCCCCTACCGGAAGTAGCGTGACGTAGTCAATTGAAAGGCTCCACACATTTTCCTATTGTTTTCAATGCAGCTAGAGCGATTCGGACCGAGAAAGCGACGATTACCCCATTAATTTGAGCGAGGATGAAAGATTTCTGGATGAGGGACGTTAGAGTGAAGCACTAGAATGCAGTGCAAGACATATCTTTTTTCGCTCTGACCGTAACTTAGGTACAAGCTGGCTCATTGGATTCCACACTCTCTCCTTTTTCTATTGTAGATCACGGATTTGTATTTTAAACCACCTCGGATATTATATCCTCTGGAAAATGAGAGTCGCGAACGCGAAATGGACATTCACAGTAAATTTTATCTCCACGACAATACATCGACGAAACACTTTAGCTACGGAGCTAACGTGATAGCATCGTGCTTAACTGCATATAGAAACAAAGTAAATAAATCCTTGACTGGAAGGATAGACAGAAGATCAACAATACTATTAAACCAGGGACATGTAAATACACGGTTAATGCTTTCCAGCCTGGCGAAGGTTAACAATGCTGTTGCTAACGACGCCATTGAAGCTGACTTAGCAACCGGACCTCACAGAGTTATGCTAAAAACATTAGCTATCCACCTACGCCAGCCAGCCCTCATCAGCTCATCAACACCCGTGCTTACCTGCGTTCCAGCGATCGACGGTGCGACGAAGGACTTCACCCGATCACAGATGCGGTCGGCGAGACGGAGGAAGTTAAGTGAGTTCGCCGGCTAACGCGTCTGCTATCCATCTCTGTCTTCCTGGTTGTGTTGCTGTAGTCCGCCGCTAATACACCGATCCCACCTACAACTTTCTTCTTTGCAGTCTCCATTGTTCATTAAACAATTTGAAAAAGATTCACCAACACAGATGTCCAGAATACTGTGGAATTTTGAAATAAAAAGAGAGCTTTTTTGTATTGTATTCAATGGGGTACCAATACTTCCGCGTCAACTAATTCCGTCACGCGCATACGTCATCATATCTAGACGTTTTCAACCGGAAGTGTGGCGGGAAATTTAAAATTGCAATTTATAAGTTAACCCGGCCGTATTGGCATGTGTTGCAATGTTAAGATTTCATCATTGATATATAAACTATCAGACTGTGTGGTTGGTAGTAGTGGGTTTCAGTAGGCCTTTAAGTCGAGGTCCACTTAAATTGATTCATGATACAGATATATACTATCAGATATATACTATATATATGCTAACATTAGCGTGTAAAATGTTTCTGCAAATTTTGTAGGTATACACTTTGTGGTAATATACTTTGGTACTTGATGCATGCTAGCCATTAAGATGTCATGTTTTGCATGCTAACGTCAACATTGTAGCTTTTTTTTTTTTTTGTCTTCGCAAATTGTACGGGTATATAATTCAGAGTCATATATGTTGGTATTTTACGCATGCTAACGTTAGCATTTTTTAGCTCAATTTGCCGGTTCGCGCCCAACAGTCGTATAATTTGTTACTAAACGCTATCTATCTAAACGGTTATCATTTTGTTGCACTTTCTGCAAAGGGAATGTAAAACTTTAGAGTCATTCTGGATAAACAAACTGCGGGTGATATCAGGTGCATGGTCTGATGGCGTTTCTTTAAACAGTTATTTATCTGGTCATCCCTTGCTCCTGTTATCCTGCGCGTTTCCTGCTCCTTTACTTTGGTCGCAATGTTCCCCTTCTTGACTCAGCGGTGATGTCAGAAAGTGTGAGAGTGTGTGTGATGGCCAGTTAGGCTCAGTGGCAATCAATATGTATTTGGGCAACGGCTCAACATAATTACACACAATCACCCGGGTTGGATACTGCTTGTCTCTGGATTAGTGTGTGTGTGTGTGTGTGTGTGTGTGTGTGTTTGTGTTTTACGGCTGCTTGCCAATGGTCACTCTAACTTTTTTTTTTTTTTCTATTCTGCAGCAGCAAGCTATTCTTCTTCCTTGCTCCCTTGCAGTTGGCAGATAATAAATAAAATGGATGACAGTTCTTCTCGTGGAGGCTGACTGCATCTTTAAACCAGACCATCCTAGCATAGATCGACATAAAGTCGGCATGTTGCATCAATAGAGCTAGCAACTTTTTTTTTTAAACTTTTTTTCTAATTTCCATAAATAAAAAAAACATTACCACCAAATGTAATTTATATACCCACAACTTGGTAACAGTTCTAACAAGCTGTATATTTCAGCCAGCACACTTCACTGCTTTGTAATGTAATCTGTGATATTTCGACCTCAATCAATGTTTTCTGGCAGAACGAAATAAAGGGTAAATATAACCTGTTCTGGTGGATTATATTTTATTAATAATCAGAAAAGGTTAAAACATTGTTAACTTGTACAACATGTAATGTACAAAACAACCGAAGCATTTATTCATAAAAAAATATAACAGATTACATTACAAAACATCTTTAACCATCAAAGTATAATCGTGACAATTTACATTGTGTGCTATTAATGCATGAAACTGCTATCTAAACATTGAAATGCAGCTCCTCTCCTCTGAATGCAAGTGCTCCTACAGCAGGAATATAAATGTTGTTATTGTCATTAAAGGCTTGTTTATGTCCTTTTTGTTTAGCTGTTTAAAAAAAAACATTTCACTGAAGCAAACTAAGTGTCCAGTCATGGTAATACAAACTGGAAAATGATCTAGGGCAGGGGTCCCCAACCTTTTTTGCCCCAGGGACCGGTTTAATGTATGCATTATATTCACGGACCGGCTTTCCTTGTGAGGCAGATAAAAACAGCCAAAAAATGAGCATGAAAATTCCACTCACTATGACGCTGAAGTTGTGGGAGCCCTAGGCGTGTTTCTTTGCAAAAAGATGGTCCTCCGCATGTTGATGGCATATACCAGTGACGTGCAGTGAGGTTCATGGCTGGTGAGGCACTGACTTCATCAAGGGGGGGGGGGGTTACCCACATATGCGGTCCTCTCCAAGGTTTCTCATAGTCATTCACCGACGTCCCACTGGGGTGAGTTTTTCCTTGCCCGTATGTGGGCTCTGTACCGAGGATGTCGTTGTGGCTTGTACAGCCCTTTGAGACACTTGTGATTTAGGGCTATATAAATAAACATTGATTGATTGATGAACCCTAAAGAGTATCTTATTCACAATTTGATTGGCAGCAGTTAACGGGTTATTTTTAAAAGCTCATACCAGCATTTTTCCCTGCTTGGCACTCAGCATCAAGGGTTGGAATTGGGGGTTAAATCACCAAAAATTATTCCCGGGCACGGCGCCACTGCTGCCCACTTTTCCCCTCACCTCCCAGGGGGTGATCAAGGGAATGGGTTAAATGCAGAGGACAAATTTCACCACACCTAGTGTGTGTGTGACAATCATTGGTACTTTAACTTAACTTTACACATACAAACTGTAGCACACAAAAAAGCACATTTAATTAAAAAAACGTTATTATGGTCTTACCTTTACTTATAAATGAAGTCCATGCACCGCTGTTGTGCTGGATTAATGCACCCCCGCCGTAGAATGCACCGCCTGACGGGAGTGTTATATCAATTAAAGCCCACACTTAAACTTTCCACGTGCAAGATTGAATCTATTAAAAAAAAGTATTCAATAAGAAGCCAAAAAGTGCAAAAACAATAATGTTCGTGTTGGAGGAGTTGTGAATGAATGAAATATGAAATCCGTGCTGCAGTCTGCAGGTGTACCTAATGTTGTGGCCCTGCAGTCATCCACAACTCCTCCAACACGAACATTATTGTTTTTGCACTTTTTGGCTTCTTATTAAATAACTTTTTTAAATAGATTCAATCTTGCACGTGGAAAGTTTAAGTGTGGGCTTTAGTTGATATAACACTCCCGTCAGGGGGTGCATTCTATGGCACGGGTGCATTCTCTACCACCAGGAGGCGGGATTACTGCGAGCCTCAGCCAGTGCATCTTCGCAGCAGTTTTATGATTGCTCAGCACAAGAAATACTTTACACTCATACAGTTGTTGACAAAATACACTGTACATTATATACCTCAGCTAACTAAACTATGGAAATGTATAATATAGTTCATATAGCAATAAGGTCTCACTGCATAGCAGGCCAGCAGTTAGCCGAGTCCGCAATCCATGTTGAGGCACAACTGAGTGATGTGCCTCAACTGACTGCTGATCACAGCATGTCTCTTCTCAGTATTTGAATGGCAAATGTGAAAATTCAGCGATTTTGAATAAAAATAATCTAAAACTGGTGAAGTTAAATGGAAAATAACTTTATAGTATAATCACTGGATACATATAACAATTTAATTATTATTTTTTTCTTTTTACATTTTTTTTCTTTCCATGATGGCCGGTGAGGCTCCGCCTCACCTGCCTCCACTGACTGCACGTCACTGCTGTATACCAGTGTTTCTTAACCATAGGGCCCAGTGTTGGGCCGTGAGCGCCCCCTAGAATGTAATATATGTGTTTCTCAGCTGTGGTCCGTATAGGCAGCAGCGGTCTGTTGTAATATACTTTTCCACCACTTGCGGCAGTAATGACAATATAAAACAAACAGAAGAAGTCTGGCGCTAATGCCATAGAGAAATTTCTTAAACGCAAACAATATGACTAAAGTGGTGAAGCTGTATTTTTATTTGCACTTTAATTTTATTGACATTTTAGTTAAGAAACATATGTATTATTAATTTAGTTTATTTATTTTAGCATTTGAATATTTCTAACAAATTGTATGTAAATGTATTGTTTATTTGGTAAGTACTTCTTTTTCAATTCAGCCTGATTATTATTAAGGTTTACTTGTTAAATTAATATTTAAATCTTTGTGATTAACACATGCTTTTATATCATTTGACAAGGTAGTAAACTGTAAGTAGGTTGGATAAAATTATTGAATAGGATCAAAATCAAGAATACGATTACTAATTCAGTGTTAATATTGGAGTGGTCCCCGGACTCCTCTGTATAGGAAAAATTGGGTCCCGGGGTCAAAAAGGTTAAGAACCCTTGCTATATGCAGGGCACTGCAGATGGACATTAGCTTTTGGCTACAATCTGGCACATTAACATTGTATATGTCCATTAAAGGCCTACTGAAAGCCACTACTACCGACCACGCAGTCTGATCGTTTATATATCAATGATGAAATCTTAACATTGCAACACATGCCAATACGGCCGGGTTAACTTATAAAGTGCAATTTTAAATTTCCCGCTAAACTTCCGGTTCGAAACGCCTCTGAGGATGACGTATGCGCGTGACGTCAATCATTGAAACGGAAATATTCGGACACCATTGAAGCCAATACGAAATAGCTCTGTTTTCATGTCATTATTCCACAGTATTCTGGACATCTGTGTTGGTGAATCCGTTGCAATTTGTTCATTGCATTATGGAGAAAGAAGCTGAGCAAGCAAAGAAGAAAGTTGTCGGTGCGAAGTGTCTATTTTGCGAGGGAAGTCAGCAGCAACACGTACACAGCCGGCGCTTCTTTGTTTACATTCCCGAAAGATGCAGTCAAGATCGAAGAACTCGGACAACAGAGACTCTTACCAGGAGGACTTTGATTTGGATACACAGTTGCGATACCGTGAGTACACAGCTGCGCTTCCAAACATTTGATCGCTTGCTATAACTAGCTCGAGCTAGTAGCTAGGAGCTAGCATTAGGATTAATTTGTGGCATATTAAATATAAGCCTGGTTGTGTTGTGGCTAATAGAGTATATATATGTCTTGTGTTTATTTACTGTTGTAGTCATTCCCAGCTGGATATCAGGTCCCACCCGCGCGCTTCCAAACATTTGATTGCTTGCCAGTACGTGCGTGTCATGTACGTAACTTTGATTAAATATATAAGCTTTATGAACCTTGGGTTAGGTGAACGGTTGTTTGGGCTGAGTGAGTGTGTGTGTTGTGCAGGTGTTTGAATTGTATTGGCGGGTTATATATACGGGATCCCGTCCATATTACCCGCTCGAGCTATAACTAGCTCGAGCTAGTAGCTAGGAGCTAGGAGCTAGCATAACAAACACCTTGGTGTTTTTATGCGGGATTAATTTGTGGCATATTAAATATAAGCCTGGTTGTGTTGTGGCTAATAGAGTATATATATGTCTTTTGTTTATTTACTGTTGTAGTCATTTCCAGCTGAATATCAGGTCACCCCCGGCTCTCACAGCATCTTCCACTCCCCACTAGTCCTTCACTTGCACTTTCCTCATTTACAAATCTTTCATCCTCGCTCAAATTAATGGGGAAATCGTCGCTTTCTCGGTCCGAATCTCTCACTTCTGGCGGCCATCATTGTAAACAATAGGGAACTTTGCGTATATGTTCAATTGACTACGTCACGCTACTTCCGGTAGGGGCAAGCCTTTTTTTATCAGATACCAAAAGTTGCGATCTTTATCGTCGTTGTTCTATACTAAATCCTTTCAGCAAAAATATGGCAATATCGCGAAATGATCAAGTATGATACATAGAATAGATCTGCTATCCCCGTATAAATAAAACAATTTCATTTCAGTAGGCCTAGAATGTGCATTGTCCCATGTACTATAACAAAGTAGTTGTGATATACATCTATTAACAAGCTTATTGGTGTGTTTAGTGAGACAGGCGAAAGTTAAGTCGGAGAAAATGCGATAGTTAATAAGATAAATAATGTTTCTTTGTGGCCCGGTGGCAATTGCGTAACGGACCGGTAGCGGTCCCCGGACCGGTGGTTGGGGACCACTGACCTGGGGTACACTTACGGATGGGGAAAAATTATATTTATCTGCCATTAATCGCGATTCATTTTGAGTTAACTATGAACAAACGATTAAATACTTTAATTGTTTGACAGCCCTAACATGTATACACAGTATAACTAGTAATAACTGCTGGAATAAACAAACCTTTGCACGATATTTAAATGTGTGCTCTTTTTTTTTTTTTTTTTTTTTTTTTTAAATAAAAACAACAACAAAAATATAAATAAATGTGTGCTCTTTAGGTAACTTAACAGGTCGGCTCCAAAAATATATTTACTTTTTCCCATGTGCGCACACTTTGCATGCGTCACAATTATGTAACATAATTTATGAAAAGAGCTGGGAGTTGTCAGGGCTCAGTGACCACACACACACATACACACACACACACACACACACACACACACACACACACACACACACACACACACACACACACACACACACACACACACACACACACACACACACAGAGAGAGAGAGAGAGAGAGAGAGAGAGAGAGGGACTATAAAGATAATGTTATTCTGTTTATCCATACATGTGTGGAAGCTGAGTAAATAACGTCACTCCACTTGTAATGGCTCATGTGTGTGTATATGTGAGGTGAAATCTGTGGGGTCAAAGTACAAACCCCAAAACCAGTGAAGTTGGCACGTTGTTTAAATGGTAAATAAAAACACAATACAATGATTTGCAAATCCTTTTCAACCTATATTCAATTGAATAGACTGCAAAGACAAGATACTTAATGTTAAAACTGGAAAACGTTGTTATTTTTTGCAAACTGCTGCTCAGTTTTCAGATATGTACTGTAAAATTTACAGTTTTATTTTTTGTACCGTAAAAAGAAAACTGTTTTTATTTACTGTAAAATCCTGGCAACTGAGCTGCCTTTTTTTTTTTTTCCGTAAAAACAACAATTGTAGATTTTACGCCGATGGCAAAACAGTACCAAAAGTTGTTTATAGTAAATAATTGTACTATTTGTCATACGTTTATCAACTACAAACATTTCTACTGTTTTGCCATTTGCAGTAAAATGCTGAAAGACCACAGTAAATTTCACAATTTTACCGTAAAATCTATTGTAATTTTTATAGTCCACAATTGGATTGATAACTTATTTGAAATCAAAAGTTAAGCAGATAAATATTAATTTATATTAAATGTTTTGATGATATATGTGTTGCATTATTATTTAATATTTAAGTTAAAAAAATAGTCGATTGCAAGAAGTACATGCGTGTTTGCCAGACTATAAAGCGCACCCACTAAATTTTAGAAATAATATATTTTTCAATATATTAGCCGACCCAGCGTTTAAGCCATTGTGAAATTAGTTATTCACACTTAAATAGTTTGTAAATGTTTATTTTACATACCTTAATTGTTTCCAAATGGTGTCTGTAACATGGCAGTAAAACGGCTCATCAAAAAAAACAGAAGTCATCGTCATGGACCCACTAGTTAAACAGACTCAACAACTCCACAGTGATGTTTTGGTGAATTTACTGAGGAAACAATACACAAATAATGCCTTTGTAAGTTAAGAATACCAACACAGACATATTTCAGCAAATTAGCTAATGCTAACGACGCTAGCTTCATTACATTACGATAAAACGTACAAACGTGCATGAAAACACTCCTACAGACATTGCACATGGGACGGTTTGGTAAGTAAGAATTGTTTTAGATATATTGTAAAACCAACAAACGTTTGGAGTAATGAATGAAGAATCCATACGAGTAGAAACGCTATTGATGGCGAGAATACGGAACAGCACTTGTACTTTTGGTTTAAAGCTCAGTCTAAACAGAAGGGCACTGCAGCACTTGCAGTGAGCGAACTCGTCCAAAAGATGGCGACGTAGCACAAACAAATAACACACCTTTTCACTGTCTTTGCTTGGATTCTTTCAGAACTATTTGCAATGTGGCCGTCAGCGACGAAATATCCATGATTTAGCCGCTGGGTTCAAAGCGTAGGAAAAAAGTAGCAGCCTTGAGTCTGGTATTTGTGGTACTTCTTCAAAATGGAAAGAACAAATACATTTAGTAAAAGAAGCTAAATTACAATTTCCAGGCTTTGGGGGGCCAAATGAAAGGACTTTGTTAAAGAGTATTTCGGTTGGGTGTAAAATCTGCAGTGCAAACGAAGCACTCCAGAAGTTGTTCCACGCGCTCTACATAACCAGGATTAAAGTATGGATGAAAGTCCTATCTAAAGCAAAGAAAGTTTCAAGTGATACGTCTGCCCTCTTGAAATCCCTCGACCCTAAATCCTGTCTTATCGCGTCCCCTCCTTCCCCCCAGCTTCTCCCCATCATTCCACTTAAACTCTTCCACTAATGAGTTACTCCCACTCGCCTTCCCCCTCCCCATCTGTCTTCTCTTCCCAGTCCTGTCCTCCTCTGGAAGACGCAGCTGAAACCCGGGGAGGTGGAGAGAGGACACCGACTGTAGCGGGGAAAGGATGTGACTCATGATTGGGGTAACGGGTGACAGTTGCTCATGATTGGAGTAACGGGTGACAGGTACTCATGATTGGGGTAACGGGTGACAGTTGCTCATGATTGGAGTAACGGGTGACAGGTACTCATGATTGGAGTAACGGGTGACAGTTGCTCATGATTGGAGTAACGGGTGACAGATCCTCATGATAGGAATAACGGGTGACAGGTACTCATGATTGGGGTAACGGATGACAGGTACTCATGATTGGGGTAACGGATGACAGGTACTTATGATTGGAATAACGGGTGACAGGTACTCATGATTGGAGTAACGGTTGACAGGTACTCATGATTGGGGTAACGGGTGACAGGTACTCATGATTGGAATAACGGGTGACAGGTACTCATGATTGGAATAACGGGTGACAGGTACTCATAATTGGAATAACGGGTGACGGGTACACATGATTGGGTTAACGGATGACAGGTACTCATGATTGGAATAACGGGTGACAGGTACTCATGATTGGGGTAACGGGTGACAGGTACTCATGATTGGGGTAACGGGTGATAGGTACTCATGATTGGAATAACGGGTGACAGGTACTCATGATTGGGGTAACGGGTGACAGGTACTCAAGATTGGGGTAACGGGTGAAAAGTACTCATGATTGGAATAAAGGGTGACAGGTACTCATGATTGGGGTAACGGATGACAGGTACTCATGATTGGAATAATGGGTGATAGGTACTCATAATTGGAATAACGGGTGACAGGTACTCATGATTGGGGTAACGGGTGACAGGTACTCATGATTGGGGTAACGGATGACAGGTACTCATGATTGGAATAACGGGTGACAGGTACTCATGATTGGGGTAACGGGTGACAGGTACTCAAGATTGGGGTAACGGGTGAAAAGTACTCATGATTGGAATAAAGGGTGACAGGTACTCATGATTGGGGTAACGGATGACAGGTACTCATGATTGGAATAACGGGTGATAGGTACTCATAATTGGAATAACGGGTGACAGGTACTCATGATTGGGGTAACGGGTGATGGTTACTCATGATTAGGGTAACGGGTGACAGGTACTCATGATTGGGGTAACGGATGACAGGTACTCATGATTGGGGTAACGGATGACAGGTACTCATGATTGGAATAACGGGTGACAGGTACTCATGATTGGGGTAACGGGTGACAGGTACTCATGATTGGGGTAACGGATGACAGGTACTTATGATTGGAATAACGGGTGACAGGTACTCATGATTGGGGTAACGGGTGACATGTACTCATGATTGGGGTAACAGGTGACAGGTACTCAAGATTGGGGTAACGGGTGACAGGTACTCATGATTGGAATAAAGGGTGACAGGTACTCATAATTGGGGTAACGGGTGACAGGTACTCATGATTGGAATAAAGGGTGACAGGTACTCATGATTGGGGTAACGGATAACAGGTACTTATGATTGGGGTAACGGATGACAGGTACTCATGATTGGAATAACGGGTGACAGGTACTCATGATTGGGGTAACGGGTGACAGGTACTCATGATTGGGGTAACGGATGACAGGTACTTATGATTGGATTAACGGGTGACAGGTACTCATGATTGGGGTAACGGGTGACAGGTACTCATGATTGGGGTAACGGGTGACAGGTACTCAAGATTGGGGTAACGGGTGACAGGTACTCATGATTGGAATAAAGGGTGACAGGTACTCATGATTGGGGTAACGGATAACAGGTACTTATGATTGGGGTAACGGATGACAGGTACTCATGATTGGAATAACGGGTGACAGGTACTCATGATTGGGGTAACGGGTGACAGGTACTCATGATTGGGGTAACGGATGAAAGGTACTTATGATTGGATTAACGGGTGACAGGTACTCATGATTGGGGTAACGGGTGACAGGTACTCAAGATTGGGATAACGGGTGACAGGTACTCATGATTGGAATAAAGGGTGACAGGTACTCATGATTGGGGTAACGGATAACAGGTACTTATGATTGGAATAATGGGTGACAGGTACTCAAGATTGGAGTAACGGGTGACAGGTACTCAGGATTGGGGTAACGGATGATACTTACTCATGATTGGGGTAACGGGTGATGGTTACTCAGGATTGGGGTAACGGGTGACGGTTACACATGATTGGGGTAACGTGTGACTGGTACGTTGCCTCAGTGTTTGGCGTTATTGTGGAGGTCCGTTGAAACTGGAGCGGGGAGACCTTGGACTTTGGAAGGGAAGAAGGAAGATGCTGTTTGAGGTCGTATTGAAGATTGCAGACAACTTTATCGCTTTGAGAGCACAAAGCTCTGCCAAGGTCTTCCTCATTCTTTTAATTTGACACATTCATTTTCCTTTTATTCCTGTGCCTTGACCTGCATTCAACGCTTTCACTCCACGACGGCTTTTAGCATTTCACTTTCATTCAGCAGCCAAAACTGACTTTTTTATTTTTTCCGCCCTCAATAGTTTTCAATCAACCAAAGGGATGCCCCTTGAAATCGGCTATCTCGTCATTCAGCCTTCAAACACGTACAATATGAAACTGCCTGTCAAACATCAAGGGAAGGTGAATAAAAAGGATTACAACCTCTAAATCTAACACCCACAACATTCAAAACAACACTGCAATGCATTGAAAAAAATATTCCTTTAATTTTAGGACTGACTATTCTGAATTAAACTGAATCTATGTTGATTATACCCTAACAAACTTCAACTTAGGGATGCATACTGAATCCGCAGGACCTACAGGGCACTGGTTCACGTAAAATCCAAAAGGGGCCATGTTACGGTACCCGAGAGCCGTCTCAGCCAAACTCCCTTTAGGTAATGTTTCAACGTCTACTTTTCAAAAAATGCGTTATGATGCTAATATATGGTGGCTTTGCTATTCACATGTTCCTTGACTGCACTTAAATGTAGAGTATATGTAGAATATATTTATATTATTTATATATTATATATTACATATACAATATATTATATATATTATATTATTTATTATTATTATTGTCTATTGTGAGCAAACTGTGGTGCTGAATTTTCCCCAGGGATCAATAAACTACTTTCTATTCTATTCTATTCTATTATATGCTACTGATTAGCATCAGCAATTTTACATGGCGATCTCCACACCTCCAAATGTGTTAATGAAAACTACAACTAAGATGCAGGTTACAATCAAAGTACAATACTTGCAGTATTAACACTTTCTGGGGTGCAACAAAAAAACGAGACAGCAAAGAGTGAACTGACTATCCAACACACCATAAACTATACACTAGTGCCATTTAATGTCTTGAACTTCAGCAGTGCCTCCAACTGACAGTATAATTATTATTATATTTATATAGCGCTTTGCTACACACTAGACCAGGGGTGTCCAAACCAGGGTCCAAAGTTCAATTTCAATAAGCAACATGGCCGTGCGAGGTGTTTTCATATCAAAATTTAATAAAGCAGGGGTCTGATAGGTGGCAATTTGTCACCATCTTCTGGATAATGTGAGATAATTTGATGTTGACTTTTTTGGCTTCAGAAGCACAGCATTTATTTATATGACCCAATCTAAACAACATGGTGCAGAAAAAAAACGCATAGCGTCACACATAACGCAACCTGCTCACTGAACTTTGTGGATATTATAAAAAAAAAAACATCCCATCACCATGAATAAATTGAAATTACACACATTTAAATCCATTGCAAGGCATGATGGGAGAAATACAAAACACTCCGCACTTATTCATGTTTGACTTTTTAGCTGCTTGATATTTCTGATTGATTACAAAGCTTTAAGGAGGTCGTCACGGAAAACAAGGTTGGAGTCAAACTTTAACATACTTACAACATCCGATTATATTAATTAATAATTAAATATCCGTTGTATTATTATAATATGCAAACACACACACACACACACACACACACACACACACACACACACACACGCACACACACACACACACATATATATATATATATATATATATATATATATATATATATATATATATATATATATATATATATATATATATATACTTATATAACCCAATCCAAACAACCTTTACCACTCACAGCGCAAATGAACTAACACAAAAAGTCAACAAATATGCTCACACATTACATTGAACTTTGTGGATATTATAAAACCCAAAACCAGTGAAGTTGGCACGTTGTGTAAATGGTAAATGAAAACAGAATACAATGATTTGCAAATCCTTTTCAACCTATATTCAATTGAATAGACTGCAAAGACAAGATATTTAATGTTCAAACTGCTAAACTTTGTAATTTTTGGCAAATACTAGTTCATTTGGAATTTGACGCCTGCAACATGTTTCAAAAAAGCTGGCACAAGTGGCAAAAAAGACTGAGAAAGTTGAGGAATGCTCATCAAACACTTATTTGGAACATCACACAGGTGAACAGGCTATTTGGGAACAGGTGGGTGCCATGATTGGGTATAAAAGCAGCTTCCATGAAATGCTCAGTCATTCACAAACAAGGATGGGGCGAGGGTCACCACTTTGTGAACAAATGCGTGAGCAAATTGTCGAACAGTTTAAAAACTAAATTTTTCAATGAGCTATTACAAGGAATTTAGGGATTTCACCATCTACGGTCTGTAATATCATCAGAAGGTTCAGAGAATCTGGAGAAATCACTGCACGTAAGCGGCGAGGCCCGTGACCTTCGATCGCTAAGGCGGTACTGCATCAAAAAAACGACATCAATGTGTAAAGGATATCACCACATGGGCTCAAGAACACTTCAGAAAACCACTGTCAGTAACTACAGTTTGTCGCTACATCTGTAAGTGCAGATGCCTAAGCCATTTGTCAACAACACCCAGAAACGCTGCCGGCTTGGCTAGGCCCAAGCTCATCTCAGATGGACGGATGCAAAGTGCAAAAGTGTTCTGTGGTCTGACGAGTCCACATTTCAAATTGTTTTTGGAAACTGTGGACGTCGTGTCCTCCGGACCAAAAAGGAAAATAACCATCCGGATTGTTCTAGGCGCAAAGTTGAAAAGCCATCATCTGTGATGGTAAGGGGGTGTATTAGTGCCCAAGGTATGGGTAACTTACACATCTGTGAAGCTGCCATTAATGCTGAAAGGTACATATAGGTTCTGTAGCAACATATGTTGCCATCCAAGCAACGTTATCATGGACGCCCCTGCTTATTTCAGCAAGACAATGCCAAGCCACATGTTACAACAGCGTGGCTTCATAGTCAAAGAGTGCGGGTACTAGACTGGCCTGCCTGTAGTCCTGACTTGTCTCCCATTGAAAACGTGTGGCGCATTATGAAGCCTAAAATACCACAACGGACTGTTGAACAACTTAAGCTGTACATCAAGCAAGAATGGGAAAGAATTCCACCTGAAAAGCTTCAAAAATTGGTCTCCTCAGTTACCAAACGTTTACTGAGTGTTGTTAAAAGGAAAGGCCATGTAACACAGTGGTAAAAATGCCCCTGTGACAACTTTTTTGCAATGTGTTGCTGCCATTAAATTCTAAGTTAATGAATTGCAAAAAAAAAAAACATTTTCGCAGTGTGAACATTAAATATCTTGTCTTTGCAGTCTATTTAATTGAATATAAGTTGAAAAGGATTTGCAAATCATTGTATTCTGTTTTTTTTTACCATTTACACAACGTGCCAACTTCACTGGTTTTGGGTTTTGTATAAAAAAAACATGTCCAAGCACAACACATAATTCAAAATTAGGTCTTATCGGGTCGGTAGTGCATTCTCCACTCGCGCTTTAAGTGAGGGACGAGGCAAATAGTAAGCTGCAGCAGCCTAATTGGACTTAGACAGGGGGCAGACCCCGAGGCAGGGAGAGGATGGAAAGGCTGAAGGTGAGGCGGAGAGGAGAATCCAAAGGCTATCGTGATGAACACCGTGTCTGGATAGGACCAAAAAGATCAGCTTTATCAAGTCCCAGTTGGCCCGTCACATTCCTCCTCCGCCTGGTGAAAGAGACGGGGCCGGAGCGGCTCGAAGATCCATCGCGGACGAAGCCCAAGGAGATGGAGCCGGACAGTTTGTGTGTCGTGTATTCACTTGTGTGTGTGATGTGGGTTAAACGCGGGCCTGGTATCTATAGGTCAAGTCGCCCGCGGGCAGTCCATCACAGTGTAGCACAGAGAGCCTTCATGTCCTTCCCATCATGCATCCCTGGCACACAGAGTACATTTGTCCTATTATCCATGTGATTGTTCCCCTCCACGGTATCATCATCGCCATCCATCCATCCTCTGTACTGCCTGAGCCGGAGTCTTTTCCAGCTGACTTGGGGCCCAGAATGTATGTAATTTAGGTCTAACTCCTGATGACAGTCGTTGAATAAATACATGTTTTAACGTTTCCAAATCAGCAAAGATGGATCTCAATGACAGGTTGCCTCGGGGTTCGGATTGGGGATGTGCCCATCGATCAGCCACATATCGGTATCGGCCAATTTCCGTGAAAAAGTATGCGATTGCCCCTGCCGGTTATTGATATTTAATCCCGATCACAAACATTGTGTTTATTTTTTATTCTCCCGGCTGACAAGTGGCTAGCATCTAATTGTGCGTCTCCATGCACAGTGCGTGTGCTGGTGCTTTTCTATAATTAAAATGTACGCCCCCACTTAGGATGAAGAAACATTTCACCCCCCACACGCACTCTCTGCCGCGACATAAAAAAAAATAACATTGTTATTAGTACACCTCTGCATACCATTGCACCCTTATTAACAATAAAGATAATCCAAAAAAAAATATATATACCGTATTTTCCAGGCTTTAGGGTGCACTGATGTATAAGCCACACCCACTACATTTTAGAAGAAAAAAATATGTTTCCATATATTAGCCGCACTGGATTATACTTTGTGAAATGAGTTATTTACATACATTTTGTTTCCTAACAGTGTCTGTAACGCAACAGTAAAACGGCTTATCAAACAAAACAGAAGTCATCATCATGGACCCACTAACTGCGGAATCTAGCTCTCCAATCAGCTAAACAGACTCAAAAACTCCCCTTTGACGTTTTGGTGAATTTACTGAGGATTTTCTGAAAATGGAACAAATACAAAAATAATGCCATTGTAAGTTAATAATACTAACACAGACACTGTGTTGGCATATTAGTTAATGCTAATGACGTTAGCTTTATTACATTACGGTAGCACGTACAATTATGCATGAAAACACTCCAACAGACATCACACATGGAACGCTTTAGTGAGTAAGAATTGTTTTAGTTATATTGTAAAAAATGCAAACGTTGCTTGGAGTGATGAATAAAGAATACATACTCGTAGAAATGCTATGGACGGCTAGAACCGGTTGAACAAAAAAAAGCACTACCAATAAATGTAAGGACAGTGCAACACCTGCAGTGAGCGAATTTGTCCAAAAGATGACACCATACCACAAACTATAAAACAACTTCTTAGTTTTTATTATTGTATATATTTTTTTAATTATCATTGCGGTTAGTGAAGAAAAATCCACAAATCAGCTGATCTGTCTTATAATAGAAAAGCCGCAAGGTTCAAAGTTTAGGAAAAAAGTAGTAGCTTATAGTCCGGAATTTTTGGTAGATCAACAAACAATAAATGTATTAACATTGTTTTTAGTCGGTAATAGACAAAAAATAAGGTGCTTCAATTTCCCTGAAAGTTTAAAAAAAATTATCCGTGTTTCAACTATAAAACGTTGTTCGACTGACTTTAACTATTTGATACTGAAATAAGAAATTAAATAAACTCAATAAATAATAATAAACATTAACTCGGGCGCACAATAAATAGAATAAACATAAACGTACACAACAAAAAAATAAAACAATTTGGGTGATTTTATTTTCTTAATTAAAATGAGGAAGTCATGATTAATGGCGACAATAGGCCGATTTTGTAGTGCACAACTTTTAAAAGCAAATTTCATGGATGTAGGCTTGGGTGAAGTAGTAGCTTGATGCTAATATACATTGGCTTTGCTATAGACATGCTACTGATTAGCATTAGCAATATTACATGGCAGTATCAACAGCTCCGAATTTGTTAATGAAAGCTATAAATAAGACGCACGTTACAATTTAACAGCTGGTCCTCAAGAAGTACAATACTGTAAGTATTAACACTTTTTAGGGCGCAGCAAAAATAAATAAACACCAAAGATGCCCAAACTTTTTCCACTGAGGGCCACAAACTGTCGAATCAAAGGAATCGGGGGCCGATTTGATAGGTTTCACTTTCAAAACCAGTACTATATATAGATTTGTTTTCACACAACTAGAAAACGCAATTTCAGTATAAATGTCTTGTGAATGCATTCTAAAGAGCCAAAGCTGAACTGAAATGCTAACAGTTAGCACGCTGGTAAAGTAACAAAAAAATATGAGCAATAAAAGCTTACATGCTAAAAATACTATGCTTACATGCTAACAATAGCAAAAGTTAGCATTACTGAATTATCAAAATATATGGCACTGCAGTGTTTACCTGATAAATTAGCTAAAAAAAATTATAGTATACTAATATAACATGCAAAAATACTAACTGTAACATATGTCAAGTAAGAAAATATATTACTCTGGGTACCTGAAAAAAATAGTTTAAAATGCTAGCCTGTTATGGTTAGCATGCATCAAGTACCACTTTATGTCAAAATTAGCTAACAAAAAAAAAGTTAGCATAATGACATTAACATGCTAACAGGTATCATTCATGAAGTAACAAAATATTTGACCCTGTGGTGTACACCTGCAAATGATCACAAAAACAAAATAGCATGTTAATATTAGAATGTTAACGTTTGTGCCGCGGGCCGATAGAAAATCAGTTAGGGGCCGCAAATGGCCCCCGGGCCGCACTGTGGTCACCACTGCTGTACACTACTGCCATCTAGAGTCTTGGATCCGCAACTGTAAATACAACCTAATGTCGTATTTGCAAATGAGAGGCATAAATGTGATAATGAAAACCAAATCATCAAAACCATTCAAGTGTCAATATGCTCGGCTTGACCGGTAATTTTGAGCTGCCCCCCCGGATTACCCAGAATTCCCGGTTTTCCGGGACATTTTGTCCTTTGAAAATGATTGGACCGATTCTCAAACATGCACAAGATCCCACTTGTCCCACCCGATTCTAACAGTTCCAACATCCACACACTCCACTCACCTTGGACAATGAAACCACTAAGTTAAAAAAAATTACAGGAATTCCCAGAATTACCGGTTTTCCAAAGCCCTATTTTCACCTCTTCCAGGAAAGTTTTCACAGTCCACGAATTTCAACAGTTTTTCACCATTCCACGTTCTAAACATTCCTCTTTGTTGGGACAACAAATGCTCTTTTTTCGTACAAATTCCTGGTTTTCCTGAATTCCAGGAATTGCAAAATACCCATTGTCAATACAAACTCTTATTACGTCAACATTTTTCAACCGATTCCAAAAATTCCAACACCAACCCATTCATATCATCCAGGATAATTGTGCTAGTATCAATATTTTCAAAAATTCCCGGTTTTCCCGAAATTCCCAAATTTACAGGAAACTCCCATTCAAAGGAATGGATGTATTCATAGTTCTACAATGCCCTAAATTCTCAAAATTGTGCGGCATTTTTAAACCTGATACCGACCACTAACCTTCCGATACATCAAACGCAAAATATGTTTTCCCTTTCCCCAAATTCCCGGTTTTTTCGGTATTTTCTCTCCATTAAAAATGAATTGGGAAATACACCATCTACTGCATTTCCCACATTTACCAGATGTATGCACAGATATAGATTTACAGATGTATGCGGATGACACAGTGGTATATACATCAGGTAAGACCTGTACTCTAGTTGCTGAAAAGTTAAATGCTAAATTAGACAAAATAGCATCTTGGCTGGAGTCATCCTGTTTAAACCTAAACACTAAAAAGACTAACTCTGTCTGCTTCTCCATAAAAAAAGCTACCTCAAACAAACCTGAATATAAAAATTAATGAGGAGCTCATTGAACAAGTACCTGAAGTCAAATATTTGGGCATAATCATAGACTATCAGCTGAATTTTAAAAGTCACATTAAGAACATGTGTAAAACCCTGAAGGCAAACCTAGGCTGTTTTAAGATTATAAGACATTGCTTAACTCTTAGCTGTGCTTTTACTTTTATGAATGCAATAATTTTTTCACACATATCTTATGGCTTAACTACATGGTCCCAGGCACACCAGTCATCAATCAAGACCATTGAGTGTCTTTATAACCGCACCTTGAAGGTTCTAGACAAGAAGAGTATACGATATCATCATTGCCACATTTTAACCAAATACATTATTTTAAGTTTTACCAATTTTAAATGCTTGGATAACTCTGCTCCCCAATTGCTCTGCAAGGCAATTACAAGACTGCAAAGTGGTACCAGATCTACCACCCGAGCAGTGTCAAAAGGCAACTGTTTTGTTCCATTCCGTAGAACATCTTTTGCCCAGACTGCCTTTTCAATAAAAGGACCACAACTATGGAACTCTCTACCTGACACTTTGAAAAGTATACCTGCACTTGTCACTTTCAAAAAACAAACAAAATGATGGCTAGTTAAGCAACAATCATGTTCCCTGTTTACTTTTTACTCATTTTTACTAATTGGTTTTTATGTAGTCTGCACTTTGTCTGTGTTATTATTATTATTGGCTTTTATCTAGTTTGCACTTTGTCAGTATTATTACTATTATCATTATTATCGACTCATTCTATTTTTTATTTTCCTATTTTAATGATGTTGGATCTGTGTTGTTGTTGGGGACAAGTGTTGTAAATTAGCTTTGGCTACAAACACTATGATGCATATATCGGATAACTGTTTCAGGTGTCTATGTTTTTGTATCTGTCCCTATTTCAAATAAACCTCTATATATATATATATATATTTCCCATCTGATTTGAACCGTTCCAACATCCACACACATCACTCACCCTGGATATTCCAGCCAGCATGTTTCCCCATTCCGAAAATTCCCTGATTACCTGGAACTACCAGGAATTACCCCCCCCCCCCCCCCCCCCTTGCAAATGAATAGGCAATATACAAACCTCTCCATATCCCACATTTCTCACTCGATTCCAGCAGTTCCAATATCCACACACTCCACTCACCTTGGACAATGAAACTACCAAGTTAAAAAAAAGTCCACTAATTCCCAGAATTACCCGTTTCCAAAGCCCTATTTTCACCTCTTCCAGGAACTTTTTTACAGTCCACAAATTTCAACTGTTTTTGACCATTCCACCTTCAAAACATTCCTCTTTGTTGGGACAACAAATGCTCTTTTTTCTATGCACAAATTCCCGGTTTTCCAGGAATTCCGAAATACATATTTTCAATTCAAATTGTTACTACGTCAACATTTTTCAACCGATTCCAAAAATTCCAACACCAACCCATTAATATCATCTAGAACTATTGCTAGTATAAATATTTTCAAAAATTCTACGTTTTCCCAAAATATGTTTTCCTTTTCCCCAAATTCCCGGTTTTCCCGGTATTTTCTCCCCATTAAAAATGAATTGGGAAATGCACAATCTACTGCATAACCCACATTTCTCATCCGATTTGAACCGTTCCAACATCCATACATTCCACTCACCCTGGACATTCCAGCCAGCATGTTTCCCTGTTCTGAAAATTCCCTGGTTATCTGGAATTACCCGGAATTTCCCCCTCTTGCAAATAAATAGGCAATATACAAACCTCTCCATATCCCACATTTCTCAACTGATTCGAACCATTCCATCATCAAAACAACTCCACTCACCTTGGACATTCCAGCCAGCATGTTTCCCCATTCTGAAAAATGCCCTTATTACCTGGAATTACCAGGAATCCCCCCCATCCCCCCTCCTCCCTTGCAAATGAATAAGCAATGTACAAACCTCTCCATATCCCACATTTCTCAACCGATTTGAATCGTTCCAACATCCACACACTCCACTCACCCTGGACGTTCAAGCATTGCAGTTCCACTCACCGGCATCGGCGGCTGGCGCACATAGGCATTCACATGCAATTCCTACCGCAATCATTATTATTATTAGTTATAATATATTGTTTATATCGCACTCCCCTAGTCCACTAAGGCAGTCCTTTGAAAGTCGATTTATGTTCCATAAAAAAAGGGGGAGATGAAACAGCTGCTGCTTCTAAGATCTATTTCCCTTCCCTCTCCTATCTCACTGGGGCCTCTCTACTCCAGGTCTCATTGTTTTGCTATCAATCCTGCCGTCGGTCTACCATGAACCTCCGTAAAGCGGGGGCCAGGGAAGAGTTTGTTATCATGCAAATTCACAGGGAGACAGCAAAAGGTAGGGAGGACTCCTTACCAGCCGCCGCTTTCTCAAAATAAATTGTTCCGCGGAGGTATGGCCTGCTGAGCGCTGCACAACATTAATAACGGTGCACATGTCCTATTCAAATTGAAGCAATGATTTCAAGTGGGAAGTGTTTGCGTGCTGAATCATTCATCCTAAGAAGCCTACTTGCAGGTGATGTTCAATCAGGTAGGAAGTAATCTGCACTCTGACACCTAATCGTGTATGGAAACATTGCTATACTGTATATGGAACTGTATACATAGCTGGCTTATAACTACTAGACATTCAGTAGAGGTAGTTAAATGGTAATTGTACCTCTCAGCGCAGGAGGCTACCCAGCAGGCACAAGACATTGAAACAACGTTAACAACTTGTTGAATTAGGTCCTGACCTTGAGCAACTCAAGCCTATCGTTGAAACGACATGCATGTTGACGACGTTCAATCAATGTTGGGTTCTGACGTTGATTCGACCATTGAAATTTGGTAATTTCCCAACCAATATTCTACAACGTTGAAACAACATGCTTTTTGAGGATGTTTATCCAATGTTGGGTTCTGACGTTGATTTGACCATTGAACTTTGGTCATTTCCCAACCAATATTCTACAACACCAATACAATGTTGAAACAACATGCTTTTTGACGATGTTTATTCAATGTCAGGTTGAGACGTAGATTTGAACATTGAATTTTGGTCATTTTCCAACCAATATTCTACAACACAAATACAACGTTGAAACAACATGCTTCTTGATTACTTGTATTCAATGTCGGGTTCTGACGTTGATTTGACCATTGAAATGTGGTCATTTCCCAACCAATATTCTACAATGTTGAAACAACATGCTTTTTGACAACTTTGTCAAAAAGAATGTTGTTTTAACGTTTGTATGTGTGTTGTAGAATATTGGTTGGGACATGACCAAATTTCAATGGTCAACTCAACGTCAGAACCTAACATTGAATAAAGGTTGTCAAAAAGCATGTTGTTTCAACGTTGTATTTGTGTTGCAGAATATTGGTTGGGAAAATGACCAAATTTCAATGGTCAAATCAACGTCACAACCTGACATTGATGAAACGTCGTCAAAAAGCATGTTGTTTCAACATTGGGTTTGAGTTGCTCAACGTCAGGACCTAATTCAACAAGTTCTCAACGTTGCATTGGTTTCAATGTCTTCCTCCTGCCGGGAACAGGACAGATTGGGAAAAAAATAAAAAATAAAAAAGGTTATTTAAAAAAAAAAAATGTAATTGATTAAAAATTGTTTAAAAAAATAACCGCATTTAATCAGTTTTTTGTTTTGTTTTGTTTTTCCACAACCCTGGCACTTACCATGGGTACACTGAAACATGTACTGGTAATACACGTGATCCGCATCGGTACTGGCTTGTGCAGCCCTTTGAGACACTTGTGATTAAGGGCTATATAAATAAACTTTGATTGATGATTGATTGATACTGGTATCGGCTGATCTCACGAATAAAAAACCTCATCCGTTGAGTGCAAAAGGCAAGAAGCAATCTCTCTGAATAACTTCTATACACACCACATCCAGCTTGTAAGCAAAGGCAATAAACGTGCACTATCTCAACACACACACACGCACACACACACACAATCACACACACACACACACACACACACACACACACACACACACACACACACACACACACACACAACAACGTCACACCATATTTTGCACCAACAAGAACTGTGTGAGTGCGCCTATACGATGGTTGGAAGGATCTCGCTCTCTTCCAAGTCAGGAAGGACCAAACACACACATCATGTACGCTTGCCTCGCACTCACGTGTCCTCTCATGCAGATCTAACACACTTATATCTCCTGCACTGAGATCCCCGCTAATGCAGCCTCAAAGCATGCAGGGGACATTTTTTCTCTCTTGTTGCAACCCCCGAGGGCAAACTACTGCTTATACCACATATATATGTATGTGTATCATACGTATGTATCTCACGCAAAAAACACATGAACTAGGACATTTATTTCAGTCAAAAAAGAAAAAAAAATCTGCCCCATAATCACACAATTACAACAGTTGTTGTTCAACTGTATTTGTAACATGCATATTTCATAACAAATAATAACATATTTAAACATGGAAACAAAAAAAGATATATTTTTATCGTTATGATTTTTATTTTAATTTTTTTAATGCAGTAGGAGATTTATATTCCATTGTCCCAGTTCTACATCTCGATATATTAAACAGCTCAGTTACTTTTAGATCAGGGGTGTCCAAAGTGTGGCCCCTTGGGCCATTTGTGGCCCGAAGTTATTTTTTTTAAAGACTTTGTGGCACATTCTAAAAACACTACTACAAAAAAAAACCATAAAAAGTGGAATAAAAGAGCAAACAGGTAAAGGAAAGGGATTTAATTTTTTTTTTAAATAACTGTCAGTGCTCCATAGATAATAACGGAATAAAATCAATGTTGTTATGAATTGTTGACCTTTTTAAGGCTCCAATTACTTCACATCAAATGTTCCACTTTGACATTTTTTTTTTTACCATAAAAAGTGTGTTTTATTAAAAGGGCATAAAATATTACAAAATAAAAAATAAAAAAAAATAATAATATTTTTTTGATATCTGGCTTCTCTTGATGTGACTGAGATTTAAGTGTGGAAATAAAAAATGTACGTTCATGTCTAAGGCGCTTTAGTTTTAGTGGGATTTTATCTTCTTTTTTTTTTAACTGTCATTGTTACAAAAATAATAACAAAATAAAATCAATGTTGTTATGAATTATTGACCCAATTAAGGCTCCAATTACTTTACATCAAATTTTTCTCTTTGAAAACTTTTTTTTTTTTTTTTTTGAGGGGAAATGTTGCATTTTTGTTTTTGCCATTGAAAATGCCTTTTATAAAAAAAGGGCTTTAAATATATTTAAAAAAAATAAATAAATAAAAAAATGTTTATATCTGGCTCTTCTCGATGTGAAGGAGATTTAAGTGTTGAACGTTAAAAAAAAAGAACATGTTTATGTCTGAGGCGCTTTAGTTTTAGTAGGTTTTTTATTTTTTTTAAAACTGTCATGCACCAAAAATAATACCAGAATAAAATCAATGTTGTTATGAATTATTGACCTATTTAAGGCTCCAATTACTTCACATCAAATATTCCACTTTGAAATTTGTATTTGTATTTTTTTTTGGGGGGGGAGGGAATTTTTTTTTTTTTTGTTGTCATAAAAACGGTTTATTTTTATTTTTATTTTTAAAAAGGTCATTAAATATAAAAAAAATAAAAATAAAAATGTGTTGTATCTGGCACCTCTCGATGTGAAGGAGATTTAAGTGTTGGACGTTAAAAAAAAATGATGTTTATGTCTGAGGCGCTTTAGTTTTAGTGGGAAAAAAAAACTGTCATTGCTCCAAAAATAATAACGAAATAAAATCAATGTTGGTGTGAATTATTGACCTATTTAAGGCTCCAATTACTTCACAACAAATATTTCACTTTGAAATGTTTTTTTTGTGGAGGAAATGTTGCATATTTTTTGTTTTTGCCATAGAAAATGGGTTTAAAAAAAAAGAAAAATAAATATAAAAAAAACAAAACAAAACAAAACAAAAAAACGTTATATCTGGTTCCTCTTGATGTGAAGGAGATTTACGTGTGGAAAGTTAAAAAAAAAAGAATTATGTTTATGTCTGAGGCGCTTTAGTTTTAGTGGGAAATTAACTGTCATTGCTCCAAAAATAATAACGGAATAAAATCAATGTTGGTGTGAATTATTGACCTATTTAAGGCTCCAATTACTTCACAACAAATATTTCACTTTGAAATGTTTTTTTTGTGGAGGAAATGTTGCATATTTTTTGTTTTTGCCATAGAAAATGGGTTTTAAAAAAAAGAAAAATAAATATAAAAAAACCCAAAACAAAACAAAACAAAAAAACGTTATATCTGGTTCCTCTTGATGTGAAGGAGATTTACGTGTGGAAAGTTAAAAAAAAAGAATTATGTTTATGTCTGAGGCGCTTTAGTTTTATTGGGAAATTAACTGTCATTGCTCCAAAAATAATAACGGAATAAAATCAATGTTGGTGTGAATTATTGACCTATTTAAGGCTCCAATTACTTCACAACAAATATTTCACTTTGAAATGTTTTTTTTTGTGGAGGAAATGTTGCATATTTTTTGTTTTTGCCATAAAAAATGGATTTAAAAAAAAAAGAACAATAAATATAAAAAAACAAAACAAAACAAAACAAAAAAACAGTACATCTGGTTCCTCTCGATGTGAAGGAGATTCAAGTGTTGGACGTAAAAATATATATATATATATATATACATTTTTTTTTTTTTTTAAATAACAAAAAATACAAAAATAAAAAAGAATATATATATATATATATATATATATATATATATATATATATATATATATATATATATATATATATATATATATATATATATATATATATATATATATATATATATATATATCTGGCTCCTCTCGATGTTTATGTCTGAGGCGCTTTAGTTTTAGTGGGATTTTATTGAAAAAAAAATTGTCATTACTCCAAAAATAATAACGGAATACAATCAATGTTGTTATGAATAATTTACCTATTTAAGGCTCCAATTAATTCACATCAAATATTTCACTTTGAATTTTTTTTTTTTGTGGGGAAATGTTGCATATTTTTTGGTTTTGCCATTGAACATGGGTTTAAAAAAAGGGCAATCAAATATTTAGAATAAAAAATAACAAAAAAAAGTTATACCTGGCTCCTCTCGTAGTGAAGGAGTGTTGGACGTTAAAAAAATAAGTATGTATGCTTAAATTCTCCACTTTGAAAAAGTTATGTATTTATTTTTTGCCATGAAAAGTGGGTTTTAAAGAAAAGGACATTAAATATAGATACACTATATTGCCAAAAGTATTTGGCCACCCATCCAAATGAAGAGAATCAGGTGTCCTAATCACTTGGCCCGGTGTATAAAATCAAGCACTTAGGCATGGAGACTGTTTCTACAAACATTTGTGAAAGAATGGGCCGCTCTCAGTGATTTCCAGCGTGGAACTGTCTTAGGATGCCACCTGTGCAACAAATCCAGTCGTGAAATCATCTCGCTCCTAAATATTCCAAAGTCAACTTTATTCAAAGAAAAGTGAAGAGTTTGGGAACAACAGCAAGTCAGCCACCAAGTGGTACGCCACGTAAACTGACAGAGAGGGGTCAGCATAGTGCAAAGACTTTCTGCAGTCAGTTGCTACAGACCTCCAAACTTCATGTGACTTTCCAATTAGCCCACGTACAGTACGCAGAGAGTTTCATGGAATGGATTTCCATGGCCGAGCAGCTGCATCTAAGCCATACATCACCAAGTCCAATGCAAAGTGTGGGATGCAGTGGTGTAAAGCATGTCGCCACTGGACTCTAGAGCAGTGGAGACGCCTTCTCTGGAGTGATGAGTCACGCTTTTCCATCTAGCAATCTGATGGACCAGTCTGGGTTTGGAGGTTGCCAGGAGAACGCTACATTTTGGATTGCATTGTGCCGAGTGTGAAATTTGGTGGAGGAGGAATTATGGTTTTGGTTTGGCACCTTAGTTCCAGTGAAAGGAACTATGAATGTTCCAGGATACCAAAACATTTTGGACAATTCCATGGGATGGCACTTCAACTTCATATGTGAGTAAAGGCAGGTGGCCAAATACTTTTGGCAATATAGTGTATATACAAAAAGAAAAGTTATATCTGGCTCCTCTCAATGTTTATGTCTGAGGCGCTTTAGTTTTAGTGGGATTTTATTAGAAAAAAAACTGTCACTGCACCAAAAATACTAACGGAATAAAATCAATGTTGTTATGAACTACTGACCTATTTAAGGCTCCAATTAGTTCTATTTTTTGTTTTTGTGTGTGGGGAAATAATGAATATTTTTTTGTTTTTGCCATAGAAAATGGGTTTAAAAAAAAGGGCATTAAATACAAAAAAATAAAAACGTTACATTCACAGATTGACAAGAAGTTGATATAGAAATGTAAGTGTTGATAGGAAAATAATAATAATATTAATATATGACTAATTGTTTAAATGTTTATGACTGAGACTCTTCCGGGGATCCCTAAAACAAAGCAAAAAAAATCTATATTATATTGGTTTTGAAAATGAAAAATATCAAAAAGGCGATCTGCTCTGGCGGGGCACCATGCTCCGCGGACGCCTTGTTTTTCGCCGGATCTGCGGCGGTCAGATCGCATTATTCGGGACCTGCTTCTGCTGAGCGGAGGGACAGCTGCTGCCAACACGGAGACAGCTTCGCCGGGCGAGCCTCTCGCTTTCTGGCGTGGACATATGTGGGTTGCCGGGGGGCCGCGGCTGTCACAGGCGCTCACTCTTCAGCCAGTCAGCTGATGCGAGCGGATGGGGTCAATGTGATCGGCTGATAAGAAAGCAGCGGTCAAGAAGACTTTTTTTCCCCCCCCCCAATGCATTCTTAGCCGTAAAATACGGCAAGTAAGAGGAGGCTAACGGTGCAGCTTAGGAGAGTATACTCTCTACTAAAAAGCATCCAAAAACTGCCAACAATACACCAATTATATCTAAATAGTCACCAAGCATATTGTTAATATAAGCGCTACTTTTTTCCTACGCTTTGAACCCTGCGGCCAGGCCTGGCCCTAACCAATCTGGCGCTCTAGGCAAGATTTTAGGTGGCGCCCCCCCCATATCGGCAGTGAAGTGTATATACTCACAAGAAACCGAATAGCTTTGTCTTTGTTTTTTTACTTAAAGAAAGCAAATTAACATATTATATGAGAATGTTATGTTATGATTATCTTTAACCGAATCACAGCAGTGCTCAAATTAAAAAACAGCATTCCCTCTCATGTGATATTGCTTAATTAACATTAATGATGTGCACTTTAACAACTAGGCTTACAATTTTACCTAATATATAAAGGGGTGGAAAAGTGACTATTACCTGCAGGGCAAACATTAGCTAACCAGAAGGCAATAACAATGTAAACAAAAAACACCTGCTTAAAAGATCTAATACACATGTCCCTGTGGAATGTAAGGTGGGAGTACTGTAATTACCTAACGTTACATTATTATTTTCCATAACAATTTAGCCCCCTCCACAATATTAACCCGACGTTAAAACAGAACTAGCTATTTATTGATTAGCAATTGCCGAATCATGTAACATTAGCTTAATGCTAAAAAGCCAGGTTACTATCACATTCTGTAACAGACAAATAATTTAATGTTGGACAAATAATTTCATGTAGGCTAACGTTACCTACCTGCTACCTCTGTCTTTTTCTCGTTTCTCCTCCTCTTCTTTTCTATTTTTTCTTCCCTGGGCACCTGACAATTTTGGCCGTTTTGACATCTTGTGTTGATTTTTTGATGAGGAGAAACGAGAAAAAGACAGAGGTAGCAGGTAGGTAACGTTAGCCTACATGAAATTATTTGTCCTACATGAAATTATTTGTCTGTTACAGAATGTGATAGCAACCTGGCTTTTTAGCATTAAGCTAATGTTACATGATTCGGCAATTGCTAATCAATAAATAGCTAGTTCTGTTTTAACGTCGGGTTAATATTGTGGAGGGGGCTAAGGGCGCACCGTGCGGGGGGATGGGGGGGGGGGGACGTAATGTTGTAACAAATAATATTTCTATTAAATAGGCTTTACTTTGCAATATAATTAACGTGGGATTATTTTTTGTATTTAGAAATAATAGTACCATCTTTTTTTTCTTTTTTTTTTCTCCAACATTTGTGGCACTGGCGTGGCGCCCCCTGATGGACGGCGCCCTTAGCATTTGCCTATACGGCCTATGCCACGGGCCGGCCCTGCCTGCAGCTTATTTATTTTCTTCGCTAATCGCCTTAATTCAACAAATAATGTACTAATATGATTTATTTTGACAACCTGTTCAAATTACTCTGCAAAGTACAAGGGAGGATTATGACAAGTATACTAAACTTCTTGAAAATTATATATTCTTCATCTCATTATTATAACTGACCTAACTATTTATGTAAATAACTCTTGTATTCTGGACAAATTGATGTAAATTGTGTACAAATAAGGAACAGGGAGTGAACATGTGTTAGTACTGGAATTGCTATGAGGTATAAAAGGGGTAGGATTAAATAAGATCTGCTTTTTCCTACTCCTTGTCGGACATGTTGGAAAGAGAAATGATAATATGTGACGTATCATACTGAAATTGATCATAAACTTCCACCAACCAACCTGAAACTTAAAATGGGTCTTACTGTTTGTGTCTTTTGGACGTGGGGACGTCTACAGTAAGTATTTCCTTCTGTTGAGTGCCTTGAACCGGAAGTAAAAGTGCCGTTCCGACTTCTCGTCGTCCATAGCGTTACTACTCGTGTGGATTCTCCCTTCATCACCCCGAGCAAGGTTTGTAAGATTTACAATGTAACTAAAACAATTCCTACTTACTAAAGCGTCCCATGTGTGTTGTCTGTAGGAGTGTTTTCATGCATATGTGTACGTATTCTAATAGCGCTAGCGCCATTTGCATTAGCTAATATGCTAACACGTTTACGAGTGTTGTAAAAAAAAACGCCTTATTTATGAGCGATTCTCATGGGATCTAATGTTAAAATAATATCACATGGTATTATGACGGTGTTTGATACTACATGACATATGTACTTGTGTACATAAAATGTTGGAGTTTTTTTTTACAACGGTTTATAGGCGGAATAGAACAATTCTCATTGGCTCCATTGTTAAAATTTGCAAAATTCATTAATTTCACATGTTGTTATGATGGTGATTGATACTACATTACATATATATTTGTGTATATAAAAAAAAAGTTTTTTTTACAATGCTTTATAGGCGAAATAGAGCGATTCTCATTGGCTCCATTGTTAAATTGAGCAAATACAATAATATCACATGTTGTTATGACGGTACTTGATACTACATTACATATATAAGTGTGTGTATAAAACGTTGAAGGTTTTTTTAACAGCGCTTTATAGGCGGAATAGAGCGATTCTCATTAGCTCCATTGTTAAAATGAGCAAAAATGCATTAATATCACATGTTGTTATGACGGTGCTTGATACTACATGACATATATACTTGTGTATATAAAACGTTGGAGGTGTTTTAAAACACTTTATAGGCAGAATAGAGCGATTCTCATTGGCTCCATGGTTAAAATTAGCAAAATACATTAATATCACATGTTGTTATGACGGTGATCGATACTACATTACATATACTTTATACTTGTGTACATAAAACGTTGGAGGTTTTTTAAAAGACCTTATAGGCGGAATAGAGTGATTCTCATTGGCTCCATTGTTGAAATGAGCAAAATACATTAATATCACATGTTGTTATGACGGTACTTGATACTACATTACATGGGGCGGTATAGCTCGGTTGGTAGAGTGGCCGTGCCAGCAACTTGAGGGTTCCAGTTTCGATCCCCGCTTCTGCCAACCTAGTCACTGCCGTTGTGTCTTTGGGCAAGACACTTTACCCACCTGCTCCCAGTGCCACCCACACTGGTTTAAAAATGTAACTTAGATATTGGGTTTCACAATTTAAATCGCTTTGAGTCACGAGAGAAAAGTGCTATATAAAATGTAATTCACTTCACTACATATATAATTGTATATAAAACGTTGAAAGTTTTTTTTACAACGCTTTATAGGCGGAATAGAGCGATTCTCATTGGCTCCATTGTTAAAATGAGCAAAAATGCATTAACATCACATGTTGTTATGACGGTGTATGATATTACATAACATATATACTTTTGTATATAAAACGTTGGAGGTTTTTTAAAACGCTTTATAGGCGGAATAGACTGATTCTCATTGCCTACATTGTTAAAATTTTCAAAATACATGAATATCACATGTTATTATGACGGTGTTTGATACTACTTTACATATATACTTGTTTATATAAAACTGAGGTTTTTTAAAACGCTTTATAGGTGGAATACAGCAATTCTCACTGGCTCTATTGTTAGCTGACTTTTGCTAATGTTTTCTTTACGACTTAGAATGCATTCAAAAACTAAAAATAGATGTGTTGTCGTCTCACGTAAAGATTGTGAATGAAAGGCAACATTCCTCAAAAAAAAAAAAAGGTGTCGTTCCCCTTTAAGGACGGGAGAATACAGAAGAGTATTGATGGTTCATGAGAAGAGCGGATGAAGAAAGAAGTTGTGGGGAAGAGGAGGATGAGAGGGAGGGTTCGCAGTGCTGCAGTGTGACACATCAGCATTCTGAGCACAGTGGCGAGAAGCAGCGCAACAAACGCAGCACGACCGCAATCTCTCCCTCTCTCTCACTAAACACATTTACACAAATACACACACACACACACACACACACACTTGCTTCAAGAGTGGAGTGCACTCTCTGCACACCCGGATAACCATGTGCCGCCTTGGGCTCCCGTGGCCCTCGCCAATTTAAAAGGCCGCTCAGGATTCATTAACTTGAGGCTTGATTGATATTGATCAGCTGACCGATCGAAGGCATGTTGGATCGACCTGGCGATAAGAAGCTTTCTGTGTGAGCACTGCAACGTTCACTTCCGGGATCTTTAGCAGCAAGTGTGTGTCCTTGGCCGCTGTTGAAATCACTCGCTGCCGACGCGCTTTACGAAATAAAACCACAGAGAAAAACAGCAGATAGATTGCGTTACTCCATGCGTTACCTAAACAAGCAGCATGGTGGATCATGTGGTTAGAAGTCCCATGGCATGATCTTACATGTGTGAATGTCCACTAATGATAACTCTTACATGTGTGAATGTCCACTAATGATAACTCTTACATGTGTGAATGTCCACTAATGATAACTCTTACATGTGTGAATGTCCACTAATGATAACTCTTACATGTGTGAATGTCCACTAATGATAACTCTTACATGTGTGAATGTCCACTAATGATAACTCTTACATGTGTGAATGTCCACTAATGATAACTCTTACATGTGTGAATGTCCACTAATGATAACTTTTACATGTGTGAATGTCCACTAATGATAACTCTTACATGTGTGAATGTCCACTAATGATAACTCTTACATGTGTGAATTTCCACTAATGATAACTCTTACATGTGTGAATGTCCACTAATGATAACTCTTACATGTGTGAATGTCCACTAATGATAACTCTTACATGTGTGAATGTCCACTAATGATAACTTTTACATGTGTGAATGTCCACTAATGATAACTCTTACATGTGTGAATGTCCACTAATGATAACTCTTACATGTGTGAATGTCCACTAATGATAACTCTTACATGTGTGAATGTCCACTAATGATAACTCTTACATGTGTGAATGTCCACTAATGATAACTTTTACATGTGTGAATGTCCACTAATGATAACTCTTACATGTGTGAATGTCCACTAATGATAACTCGTACATGTGTGAATTTCCACTAATGATAACTCTTACATGTGTGAATGTCCACTAATGATAACTCTTACATGTGTGAATGTCCACTAATGATAACTCTTACATGTGTGAATGTCCACTAATGATAACTCTTACATGTGTGAATGTCCACTAATGATAACTCTTACATGTGTGAATGTCCACTAATGATAACTCTTACATGTGTGAATGTCCACTAATGATCCTTCATAACTCTTACATGTGTGAATGTCCACAAATGATCCTTCATAACTCTTACATGTGTGAATGTCCACTAATGATCCGTCATAACTCTGACACTTGTGATTTAGGGCTATATAAATAAACATTGATTGATTGATTGATTGATTACATGTGTGAATGTCCACTAATAATAACTTTTACATGTGTGAATGTTCACTAAGGATCCTTCATAACTCTTATATAAGTGAATGTCCACTAATGATCCTTAATAACTCTTACCTGTGTGCATGTCCACTAAGGATCCTTCACAACTGTTCGCATGCGTGAATGTCCACTAATGATCCTTCATAACTCTTACATGTGTGAATGTCCACTAATGATCCTTCATAACTCTTACATGAGTGAATGTCCACTAATGATCCTTAATAACTCTTACATGTGTGAATGTCCACTAATGATAACTCTTACATGTGTGAATGTCCACTAATGATAACTCTTACATGTGTGAATGTCCACTAATGATAACTCTTACATGTGTGAATGTCCACTAATGATAACTCTTACATGTGTGAATGTCCACTAATGATAACTCTTACATGTGTGAATTTCCACTAATGATAACTCTTACATGTGTGAATGTCCACTAATGATAACTCTTACATGTGTGAATGTCCACTAATGATAACTCTTACATGTGTGAATGTCCACTAATGATAACTCTTACATGTGTGAATGTCCACTAATGATAACTCTGACATGTGTGAATGTCCACTAATGATCCTTCATAACTCTTACATGTGTGAATGTCCACAAATGATCCTTCATAACTCTTACATGTGTGAATGTCCACTAATGATCCGTCATAACTCTGACACTTGTGATTTAGGGCTATATAAATAAACATTGATTGATTGATTGATTGATTACATGTGTGAATGTCCACTAATAATAACTTTTACATGTGTGAATGTCCACTAAGGATCCTTCATAACTCTTATATAAGTGAATGTCCACTAATGATCCTTAATAACTCTTACCTCTGTGCATGTCCACTAAGGATCCTTCACAACTGTTCGCATGCGTGAATGTCCACTAATGATCCTTCATAACTCTTACATGTGTGAATGTCCACTAATGATCCTTCATAACTCTTACATGAGTGAATGTCCACTAATGATCCTTAATAACTCTTACACGTGTGAATGTCCACTAAGGATCTGTCATAACTCTTACATGTGTGAATGTCCACTAAGGATCATTCATAACTCTTACATGTGTGAATGTCCACTAATGATCCTTCATAACTCTTACATGAGTGAATGTCCACTAATGATCCTTCATAACTCTTACATGTGTGAATGTCCACTAAAGATCCTTCATAACTCTTACATGTGTGAATGTCCACTAATGATCCTTCATAATGCTTACATGTGTGAATGTCCACAAATGATCCTTCATAACTCTTACATGTGTAAATGTCCACTAATGATCCTTCATAATTCTTACATGTGTGAATGTCCACTAAGTATCCTTCATAACTATTTGCATGCGTGAATGTCCACGAATGATCCTTCATAACTCTTACATGTGTGAATGTACACTGATGATAACTCTTACATGAGTGAATGTCCACGAATGATAACTCTTACATGTGTGAATGTCCACTAATGATCCTTCATAACGCTTACATGTGTGAATGTACACTAAAATAACTCTTACATGTGTGAATGTCCACGAATGATAACTCTTACATGTGTGAAAGTCCACTAATGATCTTTCATAACTCTTACATGTGTGAATGTACACTAATGATAACTCTTACATGTGTGAATGTCCACTAATGATCCTTCATAACTCTTACATGTGTGAATGTACACTAATGATAACTTTTACATGTGTGAATGTCCACTAATGATCCTTCATAACTCTTACATGTGTGAATGTACACTAATGATAACTTTTACATGTGTGAATGTCCACTAATAACTCTTAACTCATCAAAAAATTGAATAAAACACACTTCATACCCTCAATGTGTATTTAAAGAAAACTAGTTTAAATGTACTTTTTTGTTTCGATTCGGCATGACCGTCATTATTTTGTTTCAAATAAATACACATTAAAATGGTACTTTAAACGTGGGTGCCGTACTGGAAAATGCAAACAATGTATTAAAAAAACTGCCTTTACCATGTCCTGTATGTTGATTTTATCTTTTTGATTGATTGATTGAGACTTTTATTAGTAGGTTGCACAGTGAAGTACATATTCCGTACAATTGACCACTAAATGGTAACACCCGAATAAGTTTTTCAACTTGTTTAAGTCGGGGTCCACTTAAATTGATTCATGATACAGATATATACTATCATATATACTATCATCATAATACAGTCATCACACAAGATAATCACATTGAATTATTTACATTATTTACAATCAGGAGTGTGGAGGGGGGGTGGGGGGGGGGTATGGACATCAAGTAGTGGACATAGAGAGAGAGAGAGAGAGAGAGAGAGAGAGAGAGAGAGAGAGAGAGAGAGAGAGAGAGAGAGAGAGAGAGAGAGAGAGAGAGATCAGAAGGCATAAGAAAAAGAATCTGCATTTGATTGTTTACATTTGATTATTAGCAATCCGGGGAGGGTGTTAGTTTAGGGTTGTAGCTGCCTGGAGGTGAAGTTTTATAGCGGTTTTGAAGGAGGATAGAGATGCCCTTTCTTTTATACCTGTTGGGAGCGCATTCCACATTGATGTGGCATAGAAAGAGAATGAGTTAAGACCTTTGTTAGTTCGGAATCTGGGTTTAACGTGGTTAGTGGAGCACCCCCTGGTGTTGTGGTTATGGCGGTCATTTACGTTAAGGAAGTAGTTTGACATGTACTTCGGTATCAGGGAGGTGTAGCGGATTTTATAGACTAGGCTCAGTGCAAGTTGTTTAACTCTGTCCTCCACCTTGAGCCAGCCCACTTTAGAGAAGTGGGTAGGAGTGAGGTGGGATCTGGGGTGGAGGTCTAGAAGTAACCTGACTAGCTTGTTCTGAGATGTTTGGAGTTTAGATTTGAGGGTTTTGGAGGTGCTAGGGTACCAGGAGGTGCATGCGTAATCGAAAAAGGGTTGAACGAGAGTTCCCGCCAGAATCCTCAAGGTGCTTTTGTTGACCAGAGAGGAAATTCTGTAGAGAAATCTCGTTCGTTGGTTAACCTTTTTGATTACCTTGGTTGCCATTTTATCACAGGAAAGGTTAGCCTCTAGAATGGAACCTAGGTAGGTGACCTCATCTTTCCTGGTGATGACACTGTCACCTACTTTTATGGTGAAGTGATTGACTCTCTTAAGTTTGATGTGGGACCCAAACAGGATGGATTCTGTTTTACCCAAGTGGATGGATAGCTTGTTGTCAGCGAGCCAGGTGCAAGTTCTACAGAGCTCAGCACTGAGGATTTTCTCCACCTGTGACTTGTCCTTGCCGGATACCAGCAGGGCAGAGTCATCCGCAAACAAAAACAATTCACAGTCACATGCCGATGACATGTCGTTTATGTATATTAGGAACAGTAAAGGTCCCAATATACTGCCTTGGGGGACTCCACAGCTCACCGAGAGGGGGGGGGACACGGTGCCGTTCACCTCTACCACCTGCTCCCTCCCATCCAAGTAAGACTGCATCCAGCTCCAAGAGGTTTTGTTAAATCCGATTGCTCTGAGCTTATCCAACAGTATAGCGTGGTTAACGGTGTCAAAGGCCTTCTGAAGGTCCAGCATGACCATGCCGCAGTATTTGCCCGCGTCCACCTCATGTTTGATGTGGTCGGTCAGATAGAGAAGGCATGTGTCAGTGGAGTGGTTAGTTCTGAAGCCGGATTGGAATTTGTACATGAGTTTATTAGTGGCAAGGTAACTATCGACCTGTTCATAAACTATTTTCTCCATTACTTTCGAAATGGAGCTGAGAATAGAAACAGGTCGGTAGTTGCCAGGTTCCAATTTGCTTCCTTTTTTAAAGAGGGGAGTTACTCTTGCTATCTTAAAATCTTTTGGTACTTGGCCTTGTGTAATTGATAGGTTTATTATGTGCGTGATGATCGGGGCAATGATGGAGGCAGAGTCCCTGAGGAATCTGGAGGGAATATTATCAAGGCCGGTGGCCTTGTTAGGGTGGAGCGCGCTCAATTTTTTAAACACCTCATCAGCTGTGACCATTTCTAATTCGAAATCATTGTTGGATACTCCTAGCTTTCTGTAGAAGGCTTTAATGTGTTCTACACCAAAGCGACCAGAGTGGTTGGACAGCTTGTTGACAAGAGTTGCAGCTATGCTAGTGAAAAAGGCGTTAAGTCTGCTAGCTACCTCCATTTTGTCTGTAATGAGGGAGTCACCCTCCTTGATGCTGATGTTGGTGAGTCTTGTTTTAAGTTTCTGGCTGCAACCAGGAAGCTGGTTGTTGAGAATTTTCCAGAGCTCACGTGGCTTATTCGTGTTTTCCTCTATTTTGTCGTTAATGTAATTTTTTTTTAAGGATTTAGTCAGGTTGGTTGACTTATTTCTTAATTTATTGCATTGCTTTTTGGGAGTTGAAAGGAGTAATTTGAGGTTGATATTATTGGGTTGTTTATCTACTTTCCCGTTTAATTTATCTGTATACAGTAAAATATCCTTGTTTTTTTAATGCACTTATAAATAAAATGTATTATTATTATTATTATTATTATTATTATTATTATTATTATTATTATATAAAAAATAATCTGCTGTCACACAGATCATGTGCGCTCTATTGCATCGGCCGTATGGAAACTATGTCCAAGTATTTAAAGTTCCGGGCACTCCATGCATTCTGGATTAAATATATTACAAAGACTGTGAAAGCAAACACAAAATGGTCTCAAAAAAGAAAAAGCTTGAACTTCTCTGGTCAGAGCGCTGGCTTCCTCACTTCTCTTTGATTGGCAATCAGGAGACGCGCGTGTCGTTGATTGGGAATCAGGAGACAGGCATGTTTTTAAGTGGCAATCAGCTGAAGCATGTGCGTTTGATTGGCAATCAGGTGACACAGGTGTCTTCTATTGGCAATCAGGAGACACACCTGTCCCTGGTTGTTAATCAGGAAGCATTTTCAGCCAGCTTTGTCGATAGGACGGTGCTGGATCATTCTGCACCTGTTTCCTGTGTTTTTGCTAATAGAAAGAGTTTCTACCCGTACATCTTTTCAAGTCTCTGTATCCTGGGGTCCAGACCAACACAAGATGTAACACCCATAGGACCGAACACATGCAAGTAAGGTTAACTGTCCTTGAGTGTGACGGTTTGTTTATGAGTGCTCTGTGATCGGCTGGTGGCGCACTCTCCTCCCTGACAAGCATCCGCAGAACCCCCTCCACCATCGCGGACCCCCATCACGCCTCCCACTTCTTCGCCATGTTACCATCTGGGAGGAGATGCAGAAGCATCAGCAGCAGGAAACTTGAAGAGTTGTTTTTTTTCCTACAGGCTGTAAATCTGATCAGCAGCCTGTGCCCCCTCCCCAAATATACCCACTCATTATGACGTGTGAGAGCTAACTACGCTCCTTTAACTAGCGACGTGTGGTGTCTTTTTTACCACAGCTTTTTATGGACATTGAAAATATGTAACTAGACTGTTTTGCATTTAAATTTTGTGAACAGATTTTTTTTTTTTTTACATGAAATTATGCAGACAATTTCATTGAAAAAAAATGTGTGTCTAAAATGTTAGTGAGTAAAAATTCATTGAATGAAAAAACTCACTGTAAAAGTTTTCAGTGTAAATTTTTTCAGTGTAAAAATAATTGAGGTTTAAAAATTGTGTGTATAAAATGTTAGTGTAAAAATTCAGTGTAAAAACATGATGTGTTCAAAAATTCAGTGTACAAAATTTCAGTGTGTAAAAATTCACTGTAAAAAAAAATTTGTGTAAAAAATTCAGTGTGGAAAAAATTCTGTATACAATAATTGTGTCTAAAAATTAATTATCAAAGGATTTTAGTATCAAAAAAATTAAGTGTTTAAGAATTCAGTAACAAAATATTGTGTATGAAAATTTGCTGTAAAAAAATCAGTGCAAAAAAATTAAGTGTAGAAAAAATTGTGTACAAAAATTAATGTGAATTAATGTGTAAAAATGCAGTACCAAAATAATACAGTCTCAAAATAATCCAGTGTAAAAAATTCAGTGTGCAAAAATGCACTGCAACAAAATTGTGTGTATAAAAATCCAGTGTAAAAAAATAAGTGCAAAAAATTTAATTGTGAAACAATTTTTGTGTAAAAATTCAGTGTAGAAAAAATGGTGTAAAAATTTGCAGTAACAACATTTTGTATATAAACATTTTGTGTAAAAAAAAAATGTTCAATGTGTAAAAATTCAGTGTATAAAACAATCTGTGTACAAAAATCCAATGTAAAAAAATCAATGCAAAAAAATTAAATGTGTAAAAATTCTCAACTCACTTCAGGTAAATTAAGACTCAATCACCTCATTGGCTGGTTCTGAGACAGAATCTTTTGTTTCAATCCTAATTTTTCAGGAAGTGAGTCTTGAATTTTGAAGCAAAGAATATTTCTGCATTGCTTTTTTTTTTCAGAATGTATTTTATCAGACAGCATTTTTAAAACACAAACATCGTGTTAACATATTTTTATTCAATTAAATTGTAGGCATTATTTGATGTGAAACAATTCATAGTAGTTCTCTTGTATACACTCCTACCCACTTCTCTAAAGTGGGCTGGCTCAAGGTGGAGGACAGAGTTAAACAACTTGCACTGAGCCTAGTCTATAAAATCCGCTACACCTCCCTGATACCGAAGTACATGTCAAACTACTTCCTTAACGTAAATGACCGCCATAACCACAACACCAGGGGGTGCTCCACTAACCACGTTAAACCCAGATTCCGAACTAACAAAGGTCTTAACTCATTCTCTTTCTATGCCACATCAATGTGGAATGCGCTCCCAACAGGTATAAAAGAAAGGGCATCTCTATCCTTCAAAACCGCAATAAAAGTTTACCTCCAGACAGCTACAACCCTAAACTAACACCCTCCCCGGATTGCTAATAATCAAATGTAAACAATCAAATGCAGATACTTTTTCTTTTTCTTACGCCTTCTGATCTCTCTCTCTCTCTCTCTCTCTCTCTCTCTCTCTCTCTCTCTCTCTCTCTCTCTCTCTCTCTCTCTCTCTCTCTCTCTCTCTCTCTCTCTCTCTCTATGTCCACTACTTGATGTCCATATCCTCCCCCCCCTCCCCCCTCCACACCCCTGATTGTAAATAATGTAAATAATTCAATGTGATTATCTTATGTGATGACTGTATTATGATGATAGTATATATGATAGTATATATCTGTATCATGAATCAATTTAAGTGGACCCCGACTTAAACAAGTTGAAAAACTTATTCGGGTGTTACCATTTAGTGGTCAATTGTACGGAATATGTACTTCACTGTGCAACCTACTAATAAAAGTCTCAATCAATCAATCAAAAAACGCTGGGGATGACAAATTAAGGAATCTGAGTATGTAAAAAACACAAAACCAACTCGAATGAAAATAAAGCTTCAACACTTAAGTCATATTTTTTGCGCTTAAAAAAAATATCTTTGCCTCCGGTCTTCTTGTGTTTGTTTGATATTGTCATTACTGCCACAAGTGGTGGAAAAGTGTATTGCAGCTAAGTACCACTGCAGTTGAATTGGACCACAGCTGAGAAACTGATTTATTATTTATTTTTATGGCGGCCCTCTATGGGGCATTAACGGCCAACAAAGGGCCCCTGCCCTATTGTTAAGAAACACTGGACTGAATAACATCCTATAAATGACAACATACACTAGTGGTTACCCGATAAAACATTTTCCTTCTGAGACGATACCGATAATTGAGCCATTAATATATAAGTTAAATGATGCGGACACATTTGTTACTGGATACAGACACCGTTTGGAAACAATTAATGTATGTAATTAGACATTTACAGAATGTTTCTGTGTAAATAAATCATTTCACAATGTATTTATGGGGCTTATATATGGAATGTATGGAACATATTTATTTAATCTAAAATTGAGTGGGTATGTCTTAAATGCCAGTGCGCTCCATAGTCCATGAATTGCGATCATTTTCAAAGAAAACTGAATGGACTATTCTTGGCTGAAATCTGTTATTTGGCCACAGAACCCTTCGACGGCCCAGCAGCCGCACTCTTAACAGTGACAAACATGGGCGTTCCCGGCAGACATTGGCCCCATCAGTCCCATCCTGTCCCACTTGTAGTGTCCCAGGCACCGGGCCATTTGTCACAGCACAAATAAAGGAAGAAGGCGTGCACAGCGACGGCTTCCCAGCGAGTTACCAGCAGCAGAGGACAGACACAGTGTTGAAGTGAATAACGTTTAAATTGCAGCAGAAGAACTGTGGGTGGGTGTTACTGTTCTTAGGAGAAGGAGGAATTAACTAGGTCAGCTCTTTTCCGGACGCACACACACGCCATATGTGTGTGTTTAATTACTTCACACCTGAAAGTACTTCAGGGATCCAGAAAGTATTAGGCCAGAGACTGAGAGAGAACATAATAATATATGTATATTAGTATATGTGTAATAGTATATGTGTAATAGTATATGTATATTAGTATATGTGTAATATTATATGTGTAATAGTATATGTAAAATAGTATATGTATATGAGTAAATGTGTAAAAACATATGTATATTAGTAAATGTATAATACTATATGTTTATTAATATATGTGTAATAGTATATGTATAATAGTATATGTGTAATAGTATATGTATAATAGTATATGTAAAATATAGTATATGTGTAGTAGTATCTGTATATTAGTAAATGTATAATAGTATATGTTTATTTAAATATGTGTTATAGTATATGTATAATAGTATATGTCTAATAGTATATGTATAATAGTATATGTATAATATAGTATATGTGTAATAGTATATGTCTAATAGTATATGTATAATAGTATATGTATAATATAGTATATGTGTAATAGTATATGTATATATGTATATGTATATTAGTATATGTGTATTAGTGAATGTATACTACTATATGTATATTAGTAAATGTATAATAGTATATGTGTAATAGTATATGTATATTAGTATATGTATAATAGTATATGTATAATAATATAAGTATAATAGTATATGTATAATAGTATATGTGTATTAGTATATGTATATCAGTATGTGTATAATAATATGTATAATAGTATAAGTATATTAGTATATGTATAATAATATGTATAATAGTATAAGAATAATAATATAAGTATAATAGTATATGTATTATAGTATATGTATAATATTATATTTGTCATGTCTGTGTTGATCATGTTTTTGTTTGGCCATGTGCTGTTTGTTTTTTGGACGCTTTTTAGTTCCTGGTTGTTCACTCCCTTGTTTTGTTTCCATTGTTACCCATTAGTTTCACCTGTTCCATGTTTGGACTCACACACCTGTCACCAATCATGTCACTGTTATTTAAGCCTGTCTTTTTCTGTTGGTCGGCCTGGCGACATTATCTGCTGTTACCCTTGTCACTCATGCGTTGATTCCATGCCATTGTTCCATGATCATTTCCATGCTTGTTCCAAGTAAGTTTTGTTTATTCATGTCACGTTTAGCAGTTCTTTTGTTTCATGTCCTTAGTCTACGTTAAGTGTAAGTTTTTGTTTCATAGTCAAGTTTGTACCTCCGCCTTTAGTTTGTTCTTTTTGTTATAGTAAAAATAAATATGTCCTTACCTTCACGCCATGTCCGCTCCAACTTTTATTGCATCTCGGGAAAACAAACCCGCCACAGTTCACGTACTGACAATATTTATATCGGCAGCGATTTGGATGTCAAGAGGCGGGGAGCAAACCTGCAACCCTCAGGTTTCTGGCACGGCTGCTCTACCCACTACGCCATACCGCCCCTTTAAGGGCGTGACACAAAAACAGTGTCAGCATAAAACAGTATACATCATCATGTATATTATATATGTATATATATATATGTATATATATATATATATATATATATATATATATATATATATATATATATATATATATATATATATATATATATATATATATATATATATATATATATATATATATATATATGTGTGTATATATATATATACATATATATATATATGTGTATATATATATATATATATGTATATATATGTGTATATATATATATATATATATATGTGTGTATATATATATATATATATATATATATATATATATATATATATATATATATATATATATATATATATATATATATATATATATGTATGTGTATATATATATATATATATATATATATATATATATATATATATATATATATATATATATATATATATATATACACACATAGGTAAAATATGTTGGATTTCTACCATTGGCAGAAATAAAGTTGCTGTTATCAACTGTATTTCCTTGATAATCACAACTTGAAAATGTTCACACTTGGTGGGGAGAATATGATTTTTAACACCTGTTCCCACTCGGCAGTACATGTTTCCAGCATTTGTTAAAAAAACATTTGCAAATGACTCATGAGCCTCTCTGTTATATTGTATGGAGTGTAAAATAAGTTTGTGGATGTTGTGTATTGTTTAAAAAAAATGGACGTCATTTAAAGGGGACAATGATTTTCCTCGTTCGTGACGTATAAATATAACAATGAATGCATCTTTTTTGAGTACCTAAAGTATATCATGTTTATGAAGCTTAATTTGAACTATAAGTCACATATATATACGTTGTGAAATGAGTTATTCACACAGAAATAGTTTTTTGTAAATGTTTATTTACATACCTTATTTGTTTCCAAACGATGTCTGTAACACGGCAGTAAAATGGCGGATCAAACAAAACAGCAGTCATCCTCATGGACCCACTAGCTGCGAAAGCTAGCTCTCCAATCAACTAAACAGACTCAATAACTCCACGGTGGCGTTTTGGTGAATTTACGAAACTGAAACAAACATGAAGAATCCATACAAGTAGAAACGCTACGGATGGCTAGAAGACACAATGACACTTAAACTTCCGGTTGAAAGCTCTAACAAAAAAAAAAGGGAAGGCACCTTTTCAGTTTGTTTGCTTGTTTAAAAAAAAAAAAAATGGATATTTGTGAAACTGAAACAATAGAAAAAGAATGCCATTGTACGTTAATAATACTAACACAGACACTCGTAAACCTGTTAACATATTGGCTAATGCTAACAACGATAGCTTGAATACATTACGATACCACGTACAAATATGCATGAAAACACTCCTACAGACATCACACATGGGACACTTTAGTAAGTAAGAATTGTTTTAGTTATATTGTAAAACTTAAAAACGTTGTTTGGGGTGATGAATGAAGAATCCATACGAGTAGTATCGCTATGGACGACTAGTAGACTAAACGGCAGGCCAGTTGAAAACAAAAAGCACTACAGATAAATGGAAGGACATTGCAGCACCTGCAGTGAGCAAATATGTCCAAAAGATGGGGCCATACTGCAAACAATAAAACAGCTTCCCAGTGTTTTTGCTTGTTTTTTTGTTTTGTTTTATAAATGTATTTTAATATTGTCGTTAGCAAAGAAAAATCCATAAATTAGTCGCTTTGTCTTATAAGCCGCAGGGTTGAAAGTCTAGGAAAAAAGTAGTGGTTTATAGTATGGAATGTAGAGTAATTTTTTGTGAATGTATTTTTCAATTAGAAGACGAAACCGCACTTATACTTCCGGTTGGAAGCTCGAAACAGAAGGGCACTGCAGCGCCTGCAGTGAGGGAAGTCGTCCAAAAGATGGAGCCATGGCACACACAATAACACACCATTTCAGCGTCTTAATAGCATATTTAGAAGTATTACTGGGGAAAAATCGCTAATGCTGATCAGTAGCATGTTGGTAGCAAAACCAATGTATATTAGCATTAAGCTAGTGTTTTGTTTGTTTATTTCTTTTTGGGGGGGGGGGGGGGGGGGTGAAACATAGAACCTTACTTTACTTATGTTGGAGCGTTTTGGTTTTTTTTCAATTTCTTAGTTGGCTTTGAAAAATGTCAACATTACAGCGAGGTAGTTTGGCTGGGTCGGCTCTCAGTGTTGCTGGAGTTATGAAAAAGATCCCAAAGTGAGTCGGCAACCAGGCATGACGTCAGGCGCGACCCGGGTATGGTAACGTGGCACCGTCGGGTTTATACGTGAATCGGTTAATGGCCAAAAAGTATAGGATTCCGTACCCACCCCAAGTAACGACACCACGTGTAGTATCAGTATATGGTCGATACTACAGTGATTTGATCGATATTTTTGTTTTTCACAAAATCTTTTTTTTTTGGTAGTCAAGGATGATTTTACTTTTTTAAATGTTCATTATCGAAGCAATTTGGCTGTCAAAGTTAAGGATTTTGTGATTTCTGATCGTTTGTGAGGGCATCAAATGGACTTCTGTGTGTGTGCTTCAAATGTCATTCTTCAAGAAGTATTGCTGAAGAAAAATCAGCGAGTACAAATACTGTTTTTAATGTTTATCATCGGAGCAATTTGTTTGTGTGGTTTCTGATCATTTGTGAGGGCACCGGAGCACCGGAGGGACTCGTCCAACATAATTTGTCCCCGTTGTGTCAGACACTTGATCCGTGCTCTCAGTTTCAGGTTTCATAATCCAAACATTATGAAGGCGGGCCTGAAAATTGCTGCAAAGTCGACGGGTTTTTGTGGTTTTCAATAAGAAGCAAAGTGCCAACCATCAGCAAAAATTATTCTGGTCTCTCCCCTGACATGTATGACGAGAGCATCCTTAATGAGGACGTATGCTGAGACCTACATTTTCTTCCTTCCTGCGCCGTGTTTTTCCTGCATTCCTTTCCAGCTGCTCCATCCCCCCAAGAGCGAGAGGCAGATGGCGGACCAGGTCCACCAAGGCGAGACCGGGAGGAGTTACGGAAGGGGGAGCCAAGGAGAAAAAACGGGGTCGCCCAAAGATTGGGGAGATCTGTGATGAAAGGATGGGGAGATGAAAGCGGAGAGCTGGAACAGAAGTAGAGGGGGGGAGGGGAGCTTGGTGGAGTGGAGAGTAGTTTGAAGGTCTAAATAGTACAGGGGTGCCCAAAGTGTGGCCCGGGGGCCTTTTGTGGCCATTTTACTGCCCATATCAAAGTCAACAAATACTATTTAAAAATAAATAAATAAAAAAAGCAGGTAAAATGTAACGAGAAAAGTTGCAATGTTGACTCGAATAAGACTAAGCTGCTATGAAGGATGTTTCTTTCTTTAAAACTGTCATTGGTCAGAAAACATTAACGAATCAAAACATTCATTAATTCATTATTGACATATTCAAGGCTAAAATAATTTCACATCAATTATTCCACTTCGAAATTTATTTTTTGCGGGAAAAAGTTTGCACATTTTGTGTGTTTGCCATAACAAAGGCATACAACATAATGTAAATATATATATATATATATATATATATATATATATATATATATATATATATATATATATATATATATATATATATATATATATATATATATATTTAGGGGTGTAACGGTACGTGTATTTGTATTGAACCGTTTCGGTACGGGGGTTTCGGTTTGCGTATTCAGAGCGATAACAGCCAATCAGCAGTGCGTATTCAGAGCGCGTGAAGTCAGTGCTTCTGCGGTGGGGTTAGCAGATAGGTGTTTAGCAGGTAAGCATCAGGCAGCGGACTCTCCCCAAATTATAATAAACACCTCCCAGTCAACTCCTAGTAACATCACTATGAGCCTGTTGACCTTCTAGAAATATAAAAGGCAGTTCAGCTCACTCGCAGTCCTGGCTTGAGGTGAAGGCTAATTCGCTTTTAGCGTAAGGTTAGCTCATTTTGCGGTGTGTGTGTGTGTGTACGCGTGTGTTCTTACTTTGTGTGTGTGTGTGTGTGTGTGTGTGTGTGTGTGTGTGTGTGTGTGTGTGTGTGTGTGTGTGTGTGTGTGTGTGTGTGTGTGTGTGTGTGTGTGTGTGTGTGTGTTACGGACAGCAAAGCCCTGTCTGTCTGCTTTTTCACTTTACCTTTTTCTGTGTTAATTGAGCTGTGTTGAAGCAGCAAAAAAGGACATTATGTTAAATGAAGAGTTTCTGTCTCTGATAGTTGATATAATAATGTAAGTGCATCATAAAGCCTACATGAACTCCATGGTGTTCAGGGATGAAAAGTCTCTCCTATAGCTATTGTACTATTTTTTCAGCTATAGTTACATTAATCATTAGTAATGCAGCAGCCTAGTTTTGAATGGCAGGGTCCCTGCTATCACATGTTGATAAAAATATAACATTTACATAATAAAAATCAACTGCAGGCTTCCCAAATGCTGTAATAAATTAAGCATGATGAGTTGACTTGAAACTGTTTCATGTTGCACTTTTTATATGTAGAAGAAAAGTTTTGTAATTTTATTTAATCTGAGCAACAACTTGAGGCAGTTTAATGTTGATTAACGTTGGCAGAATTATTATAGGGTTCCCAATGTTAAAAGGACAAAGCCATTGTTTAATCATTTGGTAAATAAATAACCAAAAAATGTATATTTTGTTGTTTTCTTACTGTACCGAAAATGAACCGAACCGTGACCTCTAAACCGAGGTACGTACTGAACCAAAATTTTTGTGTACCGTTACACCCCTAATATATAAATATATATATACATACATACACTTATATACATACACACATATATATACATACATAAATACAGTATATATATATATATATATATATATATATATATATATATATATATATATATATATATATATATATATATATATATATATATATATATATATATATATATATATATATATATTAAATAGTATTTGTTGTTTTTGATGTGGGCAGTATAAGTTCACCTGTAGATTTAAGCATTAAAAAATAAAAATAAAAATATTAAAAAATAATATATGACATATTGTTAACATTTTTATAACTGAGACCCTTCCGGTTCCCCGGGACCAAACTTAAGGGAAATGTTTCAGTGCGCGTCCCTCGGTGGAAAAAAGTTTGGACACCCCTGAAGTAGAATACACAGAAGTGATCCCAGAGGAGAATACGGGCGGATGGGCGTCCATCACACGATGTACACACGGACGCAGCGCCACGGACGCGCTGATGCGTGTGCACATGAGCGTCAGCCTACTTAGACATTCATGGACATGTGAACTTCATGCCTTCCCATGCAAACGCATCAAATCACAGCAAATGACCGTCAAAGCAGGCCCGCCATGTGCATCGCATGGATGCAGGAGCGCGCACGTGTCCCCCCCGTCTCATTTATGGACGAGCGCATTTTTTTTTGTTATCTCCGATGTCGTCGCCTATCAAATCAGAAACGGCAGTTATTTGTTTTCCCAGCAACGAGACATAAGGAGTGAGTCACAGGTGCAAGTCTGTTCCCACCAAGCCCCTTCCTGCTCCATCACGGATAAGGATACACACTCAAAGTATGACATAGCACTGTCGTTGGGGTCCTTAAAACACAGGTGGCGCTCATTCATTCATCACTCTAAGCAACGTTTGTAAGTTTTACAATATAACTAAAACAATTGTTACTTACTAACGTCACATTGAGTTCAGCTGCGGCCCCTGCACGTTAGAATCCGCTTTGAGTAGTGACAAATAAGGAAGCAACACCACCCAACAGTTTGTAACACAACAATATTGAATAAATAACGTGTAAAAAAAATTAGGGATGCATACCGAGTACCGGTATTTTTTTGGTACCGGGTCCTAAGATTCTGGACTAACGACACAGCTACCGGTATTTTTTGGACCAGCTGGCTGACGTTATTATGACACGGTGTCACATTGATTTCAGCTGACGCCCCTGCATGTTGGAATTAACTTTGAGTAGCGACAAATAAGGAAGCAACACCACCCAACAGTTTGTAACACAACAATATTGAACAATTACCGTGTAAAAATTAGGGATGCATACCGAGTACCGATATTTTTTTGGTACCGGGTCCTAAGATTCTGGACTAACGACACAGCTACCGGTATTTTTTGGACCAGCTGGCTGACGTTATTATGACACGGTGCCACATTGAGTTTAGCTGCCTCCCCTGCACGTTAGAATCAGCTTTGAGTAGTGACAAATAAGGAAGCAACACCACCCAACAGTTTGTAACACAACAATATTGAATAAATAACGTGTAAAAATTAGCGATGAATACCGAGTACCGGTATTTTTTTGGTACCGGGTCCTAAGATTCTGGACTAACGACACAGCTACCGGTATTTTTTGGACCAGCTGGCTGACGTTATTATGACACGGTGTCACATTGAGTTTAACTGCCGCCCCTGCATGTTGGAATCAGCTTTGAGGAGTGACAAATAAGGAAACAACACCACCCAACAGTTTGTAACACAACAATATTGAACATTGAACAATTAACGTGTAAAAATTAGGGATGCATACCGAGTACCGGGGGTTTTTTTGTACCCGGTCCTACAAAACCCAAAACCAGTGAAGTTGGCACGTTGTGTAATACGTAAATAAAAACAGAATACAATGATTTGCAAACCATTTTCAACTTATATTCAATTGATTAGACTGCAAACACAAGATATTTAATGTTCCAACTATTTTAATGTTTCAACTATTTTTTTTGCAAATTAATCATTAACTTAGAATTTAATGGCAGCAACATATTGCACAAAAAGTTGGCACAGGGGCATTTTTACCACTGTGTTACATGGCCTTTCCTTTTAACAACACTCAGTAAACATTTGGGAACTGAGAAAATTAATTTTTTAAGCTTTTCAGGTGGAATTATTTCCCATTCTTGCTTGATGTACAGCTTAAGTTGTTCAACAGTCTCCGTTGTGGTATTTTAGGTTTCATAATGCACCACACATTTTCAATGGGAGACAGGTCTGCACTACAGGCAGGCCAGTCTAGTACCCGCACCCTTTTACTATGAAGCCACGCTGTTGTAACACGTGGCTTGGCATTGTCTTGCTGAAATAAGCAGGGGTGTCCATGATAACGTTGTTTGGATGGCAACATAAGTTGCTCCAAAACCTATATGTACCTTTCAGCATTAATGGTGCCTTCACAGATGTGTAAGTTACCCATGCCTTGGGCACTAATACACCCCCATACCATCACAGATGCTGGCTTTTCAACTTTGCGTCTACAACAGTCCGGACGGTTCTTTTCCTCTTTGGTCCGGAGGACACAACGTCCACAGTTTCCAAAAACTATTTGAAATGTGGACTCATCAGACTACAGAACACTTTTCCACTTTGCATCAGTCCATCTTAGACGAGCTTGGGCCCAGCGAAGCCGGCGGCGATTTTGGGTGTTGTTGATAAACGGATTTGGCTTTGCATAGTAGAGTTTTAACTTGCACTTGCAGATGTAGTGACCTACTGTAGTTACTGACAGTGGTTTTCTAAAGTGTTCCTGAGCCCATGTGGTGATATCCCTTACACACTGATGTTTCTTTTTGATGCAGTACCCCGTGAGGGATCGAAGGTCACAGGCTTAGCCGCTTACGTGCAGTGATTTCTCCAGATTCCACGAACCTTTTGATGACATTACAGACCGTAGATGGTGAAATCCCTAAATTTCTTGCAATAGCTCATTGAGAAATTTTGTTCTTAAACAATTTGCTCACGCATTTGTTCACAAAGTGGTGACCCTCGCCCCATCCTTGTTTGTGAACGACTGAGCATTTCATGGAAGCTGCTTTTACACCCAATCATGGCACCCACCTGTTCCCAATTAGCCTGTTCACCTGTGGGATGTTCCAAATAAGTGTTTGATGAGCATCCCTCAACTTTCTCAGTCTTTTTTGCCACTTGTGCCAGCTTTTTTGAAACACGTTGCAGGCATCAAATTCCAAATGAGCTTATATTTGCAAAAAAATAACGCATTTTTTCCAGTTGGAACATTAAATATCTTGTCTTTGCAGTCTATTCAATTGAATATAAGTTGAAAAGGATTTGCAAATCTTTGTATTCTGTTTTTATTTACCATTGTATTGACCATTGTACATATAGTACCAATAAGAGTACCGGTATTGATACAGGGGTATCATATCGATACAATTCTAACGATATACATCCCTAGTAAAAATGTGTTTTCCATATAAATAAAAAAGCGTAATGGGGGGCTCCAACTCTTCCCCTTCCCAGTACATGAGCATCACTGTCTCTATTAAGCAGTGCAGTGGCACGGCAGGAGTTAAAAGCTCATTGGGCGAAAGAGACAAAAAGTCCAGTGAGCCAACACAGTAATCGATGAGCCTAATGTGATTTAATAAGAAGCGCTCATTGCTGCAGAGACGCCCGTGAGCCCTGATAGACATTTTATGCGGCTGTTGTAGCAATTTCATTTGGAACACGTTCAGAGCTCTGCGGTGGCATTAACGGCGAACATGCCATCCCATCCAAATAAAATAAGTTTCCCAGAAGCAGAAGGGGCAGTCAACAACCTTTTTCACTCCTCTCTAATGACAATATAAAATATTATTTTTAAAGCGATTCTGTGGGATCTTTTCTGTTGTTTCCCTTAGTTACGTCTATAGGAATGTCCAACACGTCTGCAGAGGATTGGAATCGTATTACTTATTATTTATTTTTTATTATTATTATGAAATGTCACAGGTCTTTAAATAAATAACAATCAAGTCATAGATGATATCGCAGCCAGTTAACATCTAAAAGTCCCCCCAAAAAAAGCACACAATCTTGTTTTTTTCCTGGTATTTTCATCAAGTCATTTAGCAGCTACGCAACAGCCAAGCACACAATAGCATACAAGCTGGCCCATACCTGTTTGTCCTGATAGAAAGTGGCAAATGAACATGTTAGTTGTACGTAGGTGTCCGAGGCAGAAGAGTATTAGAAAGCACCCAGTAACAAATGTGTCCGCATCATTACATTTTCCGCGTCACGAGGTTGACATTGTGGTCACTACGTGTTACCAAAAATAGAATACATTATATATATATATATATATATATATATATATATATATATATATATATATATATACACATATATTATATACCTTTTAACGTGTGTACACATTAGCTTTGTGCGTTTTTAGCTAACAATAGCGATTTGGCTATCTAACTTTAGCTCTCATTGAATATTTGTAACTCCTCAGTAATGACATTATAAAATATTCTTTTAAATCGAGTCTGTGGGATCTTTTATCTCGTTTTCCTTAGTTAAATATATATAAATGTCCAACAAGCCTGCAATGGACTGGAATCGTATTATTCATAAGATATGTTATTTTGTTTTGAAATGTCACGGGTCATCAAATAAATAAGTCGAGGATGTCCCCATCCAATATGAGTCCGCTATAATCAACAAAAAAATCAAGTCATGGATGATAACGCAGCTAAAAATCCTCCCAAAAAGCACACAAGGTTGGTCGTCAGGTCACTTAGCAGCTACGCAACAACTAAGCACACAATAGCATACAAACTGGGCCATACCTGAAACATTTGTCATTATAAACAAGTGTAGTTGCATGTTAGGTGTGCTACATAGCTCTCCAAGGCAGAAACATATTAGAAAGCACCCAGTAACAAACGTGTTCGCATCATTCAATTTGCCGTGTCACAAGGTTGACGTCATGAAAATTGTGGCCAATCCGTGTTGCCCGAAAAAAAATTAAATATTGTATACCTTTTAGCGTGTGTACGCACATTAGCTTAGTGCATTTTTAGCTAACAATAGTGATTTGGCTATCTAACGTTAGCTCTCATTGAATATTTTTAACTCCTCTGTAACGACAATATAAAATACTCTTTTAAATCGAGTCTGTGGAATCTTTTCTGTCCTTTCCCTTAGTTACATTCATAGAAATGTCTGCAGTGGATAGGAATCGTATTATTTATTATTATTATTTGTATTTTATTTTTTTAAATGTCACGGGTCATCAAATAAATAGGTCGGAGTGTCCCCATCCAACAACAAAAACAATCTGGATGATATCGCAGCCATTTACCAGCTAAATGTCCCCCCAAAAAGCACACAAGGTTGTTTTTTTTCTGGTATTTTCATTAAGTCATTTAGCAGCTAAGCAACAGCTATGCAACAGCTAAGCACACAATAGCATACAAGCTGTCCCATACACGTTTGTCCTGATAAACAAGTGTCAAATGAACATGTTAGTTGTACGTAGGTCTCCAAGGCAGAAGCGTATTAGAAAGCACCCAGTAACAAACGTGTCCGCATCATTCAATTTGCCGCATCATCAAATATTGTGGCCACTACGTGTTGCCAAAAAATAATCATTATATACCTTTTAGCATGTGTATGCACATTAGCGTTTTTAGCTAACGATAGCAATTTTGCTAATGTTAGCTCTCGTTGAATATTTATCCTGTCGTAACAACAACGTGACTTCAAAATGTCAGGAATTCATCTAAAAAAAACCTTGTTAAATGTTCTGTTAAAGCAGGGGTTCTTAACCGTTTTTGACCTCCACTACACGGGGGACCGGGGCCCACATAAATACTAAAACTGAATTAGTAGACTTACTCTTGATTTGAATTGTAATCAATAATTATATCCAGCCTACTTATAGTTTACAACCTTGTCAAATGATATGAAACCAAAGATTATCATTTATTCGACACATAATAACCCTTAGGATTAGGTCAGGCTGATTAGAAAAATAAGTACTAACTAAAATAAAAAAAATAGTATGTTTTTAGATAAACTGTCTATAAAATTAAAGCGCAAATGAAAACACAGCTTCCCCACTTTAGTCATAATTTTTGCGTGATTTTTTTCAACCTTCCCTATGACTTTAGCTCCAGACTTCTTCTGTTCGTTTGATATTGTCATTACCGCCACAAGTGGTGGAAAAGTGTATTACAATGGGGTACACGCCTATCAATCGCTGTTAATATTAAGACGAACACGAGATAACATTTAGATTTGCGACGCCATGGAGAGTCGTGGCACTTCCCCACAGACAAGCATAGGTGCGTCTCCAGCTGGGCTTTTAATGATGTGTGAGCGCGGCAGATGGAGTCGTTAGTTTCCTGGGCCGCCAGCCCACTTCCTGTCTCCCTCTCAATCATACATCAGCGCTGACGTACACTCCAACTCATCCCGGTGTCGGCCCTGCAAAGACCTTGTCTCACCTCACCTGGCTGAGACACCACTCTGGGATGGGATGTGAACCTTCTAGAACAGTGGTCCTCAAACTGTGTTCACCTCAGGAGACACTTGGCTAGCTCTCCGAGTGCCACCATAATGGGCGACATCGAAATACGGTAGCGTAGTAGGCCTAAGTATTCATTAAAAAAAACGTTGACATTTTTTGGGGGGGGAAATATGGCATATTTTGTTTATTTTACATAAAAAATAACCTATGTTTTCTTTGACAAAAAGGGCATGAAATAAACTAAAAAATATATTTAAAAAAATTTAAAAAATGTATAATTCACGAGTAGATCTAATAATATTGAGTTTGTTTTGCCTTATAAAAAAAAGTTTTCTTTGACAAAAATGGCATAAAACAAACCAAAAAACAACAACAACAACAAAAACAAAACAATATTGTTTTTTTGTTGTTGTTGTTGTTGTTGTTGTTTTTTTGGTTTTTGTTGTTGTTTTGTTTTATGCCATTTTTGTCAAAGAAAATTTTGTTTAAAAAAAAATCTCAAACAAACAAAATGTGCAATATTTTCACCCAAAAATCTTTCAAATGTGTTTTAATGAATACTTAGGCATACCATGCTACTGTATTTTAATGTTGGTCATTATGGTGGCACTTGGAGAGCTAGCCAAGTTTTTTCTGAGGTGATTCTAGATCAAGTTCAGATTTTTCCAGTCAATTATCAGTTTTTATATATATTTTTTATTTATATATAAAATTGAGATTTAAGTGTTAAAAGTAAAAACCTTTTTTTTTTTGGTTTGCTATATAAAATTGTATTTATTTTTTGACAAAAAAGGCATTAAAACAAACCAGAAAAACATGATTTAAAAAAAAATAAAAACAGATAATCGACGGAAACATCTGAAGTTGATCTAGAACAGGGGTCACCAACGCGGTGCCCGCGGGCACCAGGTCGCCCGTAAGGACCAGATGAGTCGCCCGCGGGCCTGTTCTAAAAAAAAAATTAAAAAAATATATATATATATTTTTTTTTTTTTTTTTTTTTTTTTTTTAAAATTAAATCTACATAGAAAAACACAAGATACACTTTCAATCAGTGCATCAACCCAAACAACCTCCCCCATGCACACTCATCCACACAAAAGGGGTTATTTCTTTCTGCTACCAATATTCTGGTTCCCACAACATAGACAACACATCTGCAAGGGACACAGTCCCTGAAGCACACATGATTGTATAGGCTGCTGGTCCACTAACATTTTCATTAATTACTCTTTTTTATCTAATTATTTTTATATTGTTTTACTTTCTTTTTTATCCAAGAAAATGTTTTTTATTTATTTATCTTATTTTATTTTATTTTTTAAAAAAGGGCCTTATCTTCAACAGACCAGGTTGTCAATGAAATTAGAATTTTTTAAAGGGTTTTTTAAACCAGGCCCAGTCCAGATAATGTCCAAGTCGGACTCAGCAACACACACCTTCATTCATGTACACAGAAAAAAATTAGGGAACACAACAGATTGCATATAATTTATAAACAAAACACTTTGCATTCCATTCGAAAGGACATTCCCTTTAGATTTCCGATCCTTAACATTTTACATTTATCATAATTAAGCTTAAGGCCAGATTGCTGTGAAAATATGTCCAAAAGATTAAGAAGGTTCCGCAAACAATGAGGAAAAATCTTATCTTTGTGAATCAGCCTTTTCTGACATGAACTTCATCAAGAACAAACACAGAACACGCCTTACTGATGCACATCTGCAAGACTCACTCAGAGTTGCAGTGTCAAGTTACACACCAGAGTACAACACACTAGTTAACAGCATGCAATGCCAGGCTTCCCACTAACTGACAAAGAAACAGATAACAGATTTGGTGTCCAGTTCAAAGTGTGACATGATTTAAAAATTTGAGAGTTTACTTTTGTATTTTACATGAGTTATTATTTGTACAAACATGGTGCAAAGTAATTCATGATTTGTTAAAAAATGTTAGTGGCTAGCTAGTTAAAATGGGATATTGTGATTTCACAAGACTGTCTTAGAAGTGATCATTTGAAAATGTTCAATTTGAAAAATGTGCACTTAGAGAAAATATAAAAATAAAGTGTTGCATATTGATGTTTATCTGTTTCTATATATATTTATTGTGAGAAATCATTAAGATGATCAGTGTTTCCACAAAGATAAATATCATTAATTATTAATAATAACAGAGTTAAAGGTAAATTGAGCAAATTGGCTACTTCTGGCAATTTATTTAAGTGTGTATCTAACTGGTAGCCCTTCGCATTAATCAGTACCCAAGAAGTAGCCCTTGGTTTCAAAAAGGTTGGTGACCCCTGATCTAGAACCACCTCAGAAAACACTTGGCCAGCAGTCCAAGTGCCACCATAATGACCAACATTAAAATACAGTAGCGTAGTAGGCCGAAGTATTTATTAAAACAAACTTTGAAAGATTTTTGAGTGAAAATATTGCATATTTTGTTTGTTTGAGATGTAAAAAAAAGTTTTCTTTCACAAACAAAAAGGGCATAAAACAAACAAACAAAATTTAAAAAAATGTAAACTCATAATCGACGGCTAGATCTAAAGTTGCTCTAGAGATATAAGTGTTGAATGTAGAAACAAAAAATATATTTCTTTGTTTGCAATATAAAAAAAATTTTTTTGACAAAAAACGCATAAAACAAACCAAAAAAACATGAAACATTTTTATAAAAATTGATAATCGATGGAAACATTTGAAGTTGATCTAGAACCACTTTAGAAAACACTAGGCTCGCTCTCCAAGTACCACCATAATGACCAACATTAAAATACAGTAGTGTAGTAGACCTAAGTATCCATTAAAAAACAACTTAGAAATTTTTTGGGGAGCATAGTAGGCTTAAGTATTCGTTAAAAAAAACTTTGAAAGATTTTTGGGTGAAAATATTGCATATTTTGTTTGTTTGAGAAATAAATAAATAAACTAAGTTTTCTTTGACAAAAAAGGCATAAATAAAAAAAAATGGTATTATACATATATATATATATATATATTTATATATTTATATATTTATACAAATAGATCTGAAGTTGATTTAGAGATTTAAAGGCCTACTGAAATTAAATTGTTTTAGTCAAACGGGGATAACAGATCTATTCTATGTGTCATACTTGATCATTTCGCGATATTGCCATATTTTTGCTGAAAATATTTAGTATAGAAAAACGACGATAAAGATCGCAACTTTTGGTATCTGACAAAAAAAGCCTTGCCCCTACCGGAAGGAGCGTGACGTAGTCAGCTGAACATTTCCGCAAAGTTCCCTATTGTTTACAGTGAAGGCGGCCAGAATTGAGAGCGATTCGGACCGAGAACGCGACAATTTCCCATTAATTTGAGCGAGGATGAAAGATTTGTGGATGAGGAACGTTAGAGTGCAGTTCAAGACATATCTTTTTTCGCTCTGACCGTAACTTAGGTACAAGCTGGCTCATTGGATTCCACACTCTCTCCTTTTTCTATTGTGGATCACGGATTTGTATTTTAAACCACCTCGGATACTATATCCTCTTGAAAATGAGAGTCGAGAACGCGAAATGGACATTCACAGTGACTTTTATCTCCACGACAATACATCGGTGAAACACTTTAGCTACGAGCTAACGTGATAGCATCGTGCTTTAACTGCATATAGAAACAAAAGAAATAAACCCTTGACTGGAAGGATAGATAGAAAATCAACAATACTATTAAACCGTGGACATGTAAATACACGGTTAATGCTTTCCAGGCTGGCGAAGGTTAACAATGCTGTGCTAACGACGCCAATGAAGCTAACTTAGCAACCGGACCTCACAGAGCTATGCTAAAAACATTAGCTCTCCACCTACGCCAGCCAGCCTTCATCTGCTCATCAACGCCCGTGCTCACCTGCGTTCCAGCGATCGACAGTGCGACGAAGGACTTCACCCGATCACAGATGCGGTTGGCGACCCGGAGACGTAGGAAGTCAAGGTGAGGTCACCGGCTAGCGCATCTGCTCTCCAACAAAGTCCTCCGGTTGTGTTGCTGTAGTTCGCCGCTAATACACCGATCGCACCTACAACTTTCTTCTTTGCAGCCTTCATTGTTCATTAAACAAATTGCAAAAGATTCACCAACACAGATGTCCAGAATACTGTGGAATTATGAAATGAAAACAGAGCTTTTTGTATAGGATTCTACGGGGTACCAATACTTCCGTTTAACTGACTACGTCACGCGCATACGTCATCATACCAAGACGTTTCAGCCGGATATTTCCCGGGAAATTTAAAATTGCACTTTATAAGTTAACCCGGCCGTATTGGCATGTATTGCAATGTTAAGATTTCATCATTGATTTATAAACTATCAGACTGCGTGGTCGGTAGTAGTGGGTTTCAGTAGGCTTTTAAGTGTTAGAAGTAAAAACTTTTTCTTTTTTTTTTGGACAAAAAACACATAAAACAAACCAGAAAAACATGACAAAAAATTATAAAAACTGATAATCAACGGAAACATCTGAAGTTGATCTAGAACCACCTCGGAAAACACTTGGCTAGCTCTCCAAGTGCCATCATAATGACCAACATTAAAATACAGTAGCATAGTAGGCCTAACTAGTCATTAAAACAAAACTTTGAAAGTTGTTTTGGTGAAAATATTGCATTTTTTGTTTGTTTGACATATTAAAAAAAAAAAAAAGAAGTTTTCTTTGACAAAAGAGCATAAAACAAAAAAACAAAAAATGTAAATTATAATTGACAAATAGATCTGAAGTTGATCTAGAAATTTAAGTGTCAAAAGTAAATATGTATTTTTTGTTTCCCATATAAAAAAAGTTTTATTTGACAAAAAGGGTTTTGGTGAATTTACTGAGGAATTTGTGAAACTGAAACAACACAAAAAGAATGTTGTTGTAAGTTAATAATACTAACACAGACACTTGTCAATCAATCAATCAATGTTTATTTATATAGCCCTAAATCACAAGTGTCTCAAAGGGCTGTACAAGCCACAACGACATCCTCGGTACAGAGCCCACATACGGGCAAGGAAAACTCACCCCAGTGGGACGTCAACGTAAACGTGTTAGCATGTTAGCTAATGCTAACGACGCTAGTTTCATTACATTAAGATCGCACGTACAAATATGCATTAGAACACTCCTACAGACATCACATATGGGACGCATTACTAAGTAAGAATGGTCTAAGTTATATTGTAAAACTTACAAATGTTGCTTGGAAGGACGATTGACGAATCCTTATGTGTAGAAACGCTATGGACGGCCGGAAGACAGAACAGGGTACGTCTACTTCCGGTTGAAAGCTTCAAATAGCATGAATTCCCATTCACTCAGCAGCACCTGCAGTGATTAAACTCGTCCAAAAGATGGCACCATAGCACAAACAATATGCATGTGTTTTGAAATCCATAAATTAGCCGCAGGTTTCAAAGCGTAGGAAAAAAGTAAGGAACTTGAGGCTAAAAAAACTTCTACACATTGCATGACTGATGAGGTGTGCACAACATGTTGCATCAAAGCAGCTTTAGAAGCCAGCCACTAAATAAAGCCCGGCATTAACCAGCAGCCTGGCACGGTGCAATAAATAACGCCAACAACAATGGGATGAGAAGAGTGCTTGGCACACCTCCAAGGAAGCGGTGTGAGGACCCCGAAGAAAGGGAGGACAGACAAAAGGGCGGAAATAAAAGAAAATCAAGCAGTGAGGCCAGTTGGCGAGCTCGCCAGGAGAGGTGAGCACGGCCCCTTCTGTTTTCTCCCAGAAGCCATCAGGGAGGTCTGTGGACAAAAGAGAGAGGGAGCGTGCCTTTTTTTACACCGCACTGCACCACACGCTCCTTCCAGCAGCCGCCTCCTCCTCGCAGGCGTAAACACGCCCAGACTCGCCTTGCACGCGCCCGCTCTACAGCGCCACTCAATTATGGATCGCTTTCAAACGCGACGTATACCAATAATCAAGTCCAAACCTCGCCTTGCACACAAACCTCCTGGATTCCACCCCTTTCCCGCCAATGCTAACTCATGCTAACGCGCATGCTAACAGCCCATGCTATGTGACAACGTGTCGTATCATGTTTCTATCCTGGACATTCAGATTCTACACCAAATATCATCTCCTATTTGTTCACATTATTTTGCCACAAAAAGTTTGCCACAGCCCACAGTTTTCCTCCGATCGGAACCGTTCGAGTATCAAGACGTTCGGCTTGACCGGGAATTGTCTGCTACCCAAAAAGTTTGAAAAAAATATCCCAGATTACCCGGAATTACCGGTTTTCAGGGACATTTTTTCCATTGAAAATGAACGGGACATTTTTCGAACTTGCACAATTCCCACGTTTCTCACCCGATCCGAACCCGATTTCGTCATCCACACGCTCCACTCACCTTGGACAATAAAACTACCATTTCCAGAGGTCAAAATATTTCCAGGAATTCCCGGTTTTCCAAAGCCCTTTTTGGTGACACTACAAATTTAGGTATATAAATGATACCAAGTAGATACAGGAGCAGTATCGGTCATACCAATACTGATACTTATTATATTTTTTTGAATGATTTTATTTCTTGATCACCATTTTAATCAGATAAAAACACAGGATGGCGGCGTAACAGTTTTAATTAAACATACAAATACTTGATTTATTTCCTTTTTTATTGTGTGAATGCTTGGACATTCAGATTCTACACCAAATATCATCTCCTATTTGTTCACATTATTTTGCCACAAAAAGTTTTCCGGAGGCCACAGCCCACAGTTTTCATCTGATCGGAACCGTTCGAGTATCAAAACGTTTGGCTTGACCGGGCCTGAGCTGCCCAAAAACAGAAAAACAAAATAAAATCCCATATTACCCAATGTTTACGGTTTTCCGGGACATTTTTCCATTGAAAATGAACAGGTCATTTTTCGAATTTACACAATTCCCACATTTCTCACCGGATTTGAACCGTTCCACCATCCACACGCTCCACTCACCTTGGACAATCCAACTACCATTTCCCGAGGTCAAATTTTTTTCCAGGTATTCCCAGAATTCCCGGTTTTCCAAAGCCCTTTTCGGTGACACTACAAACTTAGGTATCGATCCGATACCAAGTAGTTACAGGAGCAGTATCGTCATACCAATACTGATACTTTTTTTTGGTTTGTTTGTTATTTTATTTCTTGATCACCGTTTTAATCAGTTAAAAACACTGATTGGTGGTGTAACAATATTAATTAAACATGCAAATACTTGATTTATTTCCTTTTATCGTGTGACATTCAGATTCTACACCAAATATCATCTCCTATTTATTCACATTATTTTGCCACAAAAAGTTTGCCGGAGGCCACATCCCACAGTTTTCATCCGATCGGAACCGTTCGAGTATCAAGACGTTCGGCTTGACCGGGAATCATGAGCTGCTCAAAAACATTTTGGAAAAAACATCCCAGATTACCCAGAATTCTCGGTTTTCCTGTACATTTTTTCATTGAAAATGAACAAGCTATTCTACGAACTTGCCCAATCCCCACATTTGTCACCCGATTTGAACTGTTCCACCATCCACACGTTCCACTCACCTTAGACAATTAAACATCCATTTCTTGAGGTAAAAAAATGTCCAGAAATTCCCAGAATTTCCGGTTTTCCAAAGCTCTTTTTGGTGACACTACAAACTTAGGTATCGATCCGATAACAGGTAGTTACAGGAGCAGTATCGGTCATACCAATAATGATACTTATTTTAATTTGTTTTGTTATTTTATTTCTTGATCACCATTTTAATCAGATAAACACACAGGATGGCGGTGTAATAATATTAATTAAACATGCAAAAACTTGATTTATTTCCTTTTATTGTGTGAATGCTTGGACAGTTCGATTCTACACCAAATATCATCTCCTATAAAGTTACATTATTTTGCCACAAAAGTTTGCCGGAGACCACAGCCCACAGTTTTCATCAGATCAGAACTGTTCGAGTGTGAAAACGTTCGGCTTGACCGGTAATCGTGAGCAGCCCAAAAAACATTTGAAAAAAATATCTCAGATTACCCAGAATTCCCGGTTTTCCGAAACATTTTTCCATTGAAAATGAATGGGCCATTTTTCGGACTTGCACAATTCCCACATTTCTCACCCAATTCGAATTGTTCCATCATCCACAAGCTCCACTCACCTTGGGAAACTACCATTTATCTTGGTCAAAAAAATTCCAGAAATTCCCAGGAATTACTAGTTTTCCAAAGCCCTTTTTTCACCTATTTCTGGAAAGTTTTCACAGTCCACATTTTCAAACAATTTCAAATTTAAAACGTTCCTCTTATTTGGGACAACACATGTTCCTATTTTTTTTTCGTACAAATTTACGGTTTTAACGAAATTCCAGGAATTCCGAACTACCAATTCAAATTCAAACTGTGTATTACCGATATTCTAAAAAATTCCCATTTTTCCCCTAATCCCCAAATTTCCAGGAAATTCCCAATCAAATGAATTATTCATCGTTCTACAATGCCCTATATTCTCAGAATTTTGCGCCATGTTTTAGCCAATTCCGACCTTTCCACCATCAACCCACACTACTCTTAGTATATTAGCTTGATGCTAATATACATTGGCTTTGCTACTGACTTGCTACTGATTAGCATCAGCCATTTTACATGGCGAGTTCAACCCTTCCAAATTTGGTAATGAAAACTACAACTAAGATACACGTTACAATCAAACTGCTGGTGTGTACTAAGTACAACACTTACACTATCAACACTTTTTAGAGCACAAAAAAAACAGATATACACTACTGCCATCTAACATCTTGGACTTGCAACTGTAATTGCAACCAGTATAATACTTGTAAATGAGACTCAGGCCTGTGATAACAAAACAAGATATAACAACCGGACAGCTGTTATCATAAACGGCTAATTTTTAAATGTTGGAATAAAAAAATTAGATTTTACTGTAAAAACGATTCCCAGGTACCGGGGAATCGGTACAGTATTGGTTCAAAGGTGAACGTTTCCCATCCTTAATCGTTACTGTCGATATCCGTATTGATCCGCCCACCCCGGTTCACATTCACAAGCTCTAGCATAGAGGTTAAAATGGCTCCTAGCATCCCCCTATGGTGTGTAGCGCAGCATGTTGAGCTTATTCTTTGTCCTCCAGTGATAATGCAACTTTTAGGAAACAGTGTATTTTGGAATGGTGACTCACACTTAGGAGGGATATTAGCCACTACTGTACATTGCATTGAGGACGCAGTAGTTTATTCAAATACTTCCTTTACATGTGTTTTTATTGCATTCTGTAGCACATTTGGATCTGCAAATTAACTTAACATAACACCGACCATTAATTGATACTATATTTGGTATCGTTATTGTTGATATTTGTATCAATCCGTCCACTCTTGTTTACATTCAATACCTCAAACTTAGCTGTTAGCATGGTGATGTGTAGTGTAGCTTGTTTAGCTATTCCTTGTCCTTCAGTGATAATAATACCTGGACAGGCTATTTTTTTTTTAATTGAAGACTCGCACTGTGGAGGGGCGTTAGCCGATTACTAGCGAAGACTATATTGGTTCAAGGCTTTTCGCTGTAAAATGTGCGAAAACAGATAGAAAGTCAACCAGTATATCATTTATATCATCTGTATCGATACAGTATTGCGATACCGTGATATATCGCGATATTCTACATAGTTCAGCATTTTTTTCCCTCGATTTTGCCATCGGATAGCGGATCGCCGCAGATCGGCCTTTTCCCAAATCCCAATCGCCACAGCCGACGACGAGACGGGCAAACTTTGCCAGACAAAATGGCGGCATCTCGTCCGCGTCCAAGCGTCTGATCCCGCCGCAGTCGAGCAGACGGCGCACAGCTGTGGCGAGTAAAAGACATGATGGCGGATTATACGGCGGCGGGTCGGAGCCAAGTCATCTGATTGGTCAACCGGGTCTTCTGACGACTCCCGTAGTACTTGCTGTAATTCAGCGGTTGCTATGACGACTCAGTGCTGCAAGGGAACGCAAAAAATATGCGTTCAGGGACCGCCTGAAATCAGCACTAATGACCGCACATAAGAGCATATTTGCATATGTGCCTTTGCATGTGTATTGCTACTAATATATACAATAATATATTATATAATGAGCTCTTAGGTGCCGCTACTCCCATCATCAATGATTCATTTCTGCCACATTCCATCGCACTGAAGCAGATTTTATCTCTCAGTCGTAAAACATCCCGGTTCAGCTCAGGTCTCGGTTCACTGCAGGAAGAACTCATCTCACTCGCGTCTTGCACTCAGACTTTATTGCCAGACAAATAACACGGCAGTCAGTGAAAACCTTACATTATCTCGCCGGGGGGTGTCCTTACAGCGTTTCTTAATCATAAGGTGGCCGTCAAAAAATGCGTTTCTCAGCTGAGGTTGCAATGCACTTTGGCGCCACCGGTGGCAGTCACGGGTCGGTGAAATCGGAGCCATGTAGAGCAGTGTTTTTCAACCACTGTGCCGCGCGTGAGATAGAGTCTGGTGTGCCGTGGGAGAATTTGTAATTTCGCCTATTTGGGTTAAAAATATTTTTTGCAAACCAGTAAAAATAATCTGCAAATGTGCCGTTGTTGAGTGTCGGTGCTGTCTAGAGCTCGGCAGAGTAACCATGTTATACTCTTCCATGTCAGTAGGTGGCAGCAAGTAGCTAATTGCTTTGTAGATGTCGGGAACATGGTTTATTGTGATCACAATATGCAGACGATAGTGTGCAGGTAAAAAGGCGTTTAATGCATAAACCAAAAATAAACAAAAGGTGAGTGCCGCTAAGAAAAGGCATTGAAGCTTAGGGAAGGCTACGCAAAACGAAACTAAAACTGAACTGGTTGCAAAGTAAACAAAAACAGAATGCTGGACGACAGCAAAGACTTACAGCGTGTGGAGCAGACGGCGTCCACAATTTACATCCGAACATGACATGACAATCAACAATGTACAGAAGACATGAAACTTCTACAGGAAAATACCAACAAAACAGGAAAAGCCACCAAAATAAGAGCGCAAGACAAGAACTGAAACACTACACACAGGAAGACACCAAAAAAACCCAAATAAGTGACAGCGTGATGTGACAGTACTTTGAGACAAGAGCTATAGTCATGCATGGTTGGTTATGGTTTGAATTCTTATCCAAAACTTGCGAGAACAACTTTTTATTGTCAATATCAGCTACTGAGTTTAATGTTTTTATGTTTTCTGCTGGTGATGTGCCTCCGCATTTTTTCAATGACAAAAATGTGCCTTGGCTCAAAAAAGGTTAAAAAACACTGGTGTAGAGAGAGAGAGAGAGTACGGCCGACCGGGTTTTTTAAAGATGGTAGCAAATATGGCGCCCGGTCGCCAGGCGAGGGGCTTTTGACCACTCAGAGGGGGTATGGCCGCAGGATCCAATAAATCAGGGGGATTAGTTGGCTAAGTAGAAAAATGAGCTGAAATTTTTGAATGAAAGAAACTGCTGTTCTAAATGTGTCCACTAGATGTCGCAATAGCAATTATTTGTATATTTGTAGATGATGCTACATATATAAAAGAAAATAAACCACATGATGTTAGTGCACCAGTCAAGGAAAATGATCAAACTACATAAATAACATTCTGTAATTTGATTTTGATAAAATGGTTTTATCTTGATAGATTGAAAATTAACACCAATGAGTTGACTGATGAACATTATCACATCATTTATTCAGAAAGTATAAATAACCACAAATAAAGGCAGTAAATGTAAGTATAAAAAAACAACAACATTATGATTTTTATATTTTCAGAATGTACTTGTTTTATTTTTCAACAAAGAAAACAATCTGAAGTTGCCTTTATTTTTAAGTTATCGTGCCGTGATTTCACCAGTCCGGCCCACTCGGGAGTAGATTTTTTCTCCATGTGGCCCCCCCATCTAAAATGAGTTGGACACCTCTGCCCTAAACGATTATTCAAAAGTGAGGACAGGGTGCCATGTTTGCTACCTGCTTTGGAAACCGAGGTGGCCGTACTCTCACTATACTCTGTTTGACAAGACAACCGAAAGGAGTTTGGTCCCATGTGCAGTGTTGGGACTAACGCGTTACTAAGTAACGCGTTACTGTAACGCCGTTAGTTTCGTCGGTAACTAGTAATCTAACGCGTTATTTTTTTATATACAGTAACTCAGTTACCGTTACTGCATGATGCGTTACTGCGTTATTTTATGTTATTTTTATGTAGTATCGACTAGAAACTGAAGATCTGAGTGTGTTTTATTGGAGCGCTCCGGTGGAAAAGAAGAGGCGTGCTTTCCCCCACCCACAGAAAGCACGCCTCCCCGCAGGGGAGACGTTCCTCCAGAGCCGTACTTCGGGTTTAACAACCTTCACTTTACCCGGAAGAGGGTCTTTACAGCTGAGGGTGAATGACGAGCCCGGCGGTTTGTTGCAACTTTGTGACTTTATTGCACGCAGCCATCCACCAAGCTAGAGCACCTACACGCACTCACTGTCGCCGCTCCCTCACCTCTCTCGCCCACTCACTCACTGACGTCACTCACCTCTCATGCTGTCATATCTTAAAGGGCCACACACACACACACACACATACGCTGCTCTCATAACAACTAACAAGACATCATGGCGAAGCCAGAAGTCGAGTTTTTTAACATGGAGACATTCTCAATACTTTTCTTTTGTCGAGCACAAAGAAAATAACATTTTAGTTAAATGTAAGTTGTGTCTTGGATCAAAGATCCTATCTACTTAGAGTTAAAGTTAAAGTGCCATTATGTTGCATCTATTTAAAATAGTTTTGTCAATTTTTTCTGGCCTGAAATAAATTGGCCCTTTGAAACATATCTTTGTCTTTGTGTGTTGTATGTAGACCACATTGTTTGTGTGTTGTATGTAGACCACATTGCTTTCTGAGTTCAGTGATGCAAATGCATGTCAAGTTGATCAACAGATTGTATTATTCTCCAGTGCAATAACAGTACTGAAATGAAGGCTAAAAGGGCATTAATGGGAGCCTTAAAAAAGGCGGGGAAAAAGAAGTAACTAAATAGTTACTTTTTACAGTAACGCATTACTTTTTGGTGTAAGTAACTGAGTTAGTAACTTAGTTACTTTTGAAATAAAGTAACTAGTAATTGTAACTAGTTACTGGTTTTCAGTAACTAACCCAACACTGCCCATGTGTGATGTCTGTAGGAGTGTTTTCATGCATATTTGTACGTGCTGTCGTAATGTACTGAAGCTAATATGCTAACACTTTATGAGTGTCTGTGTTGGTATTATTAACTTACAATGGCATTATTTTTCTATTGTTTCAGTTTCACAAATTCCTCAGTAAATTCACCAAAACGTCACCGTGGAGTTATTGAGTCTGTTTAGCTGATTGGAGAGCTAGCTTGCGCAGCTACTGGGTCCATGACGATGACTTCTGTTTTGTTTGATCAGCCGTTTCACTGCCGTGTTACAGACACCGTTTGTAAATAAGGCATGTAAATAAACGTTTACAGAATAGTTCTGTGTAAATAACTAATTTCACAACGTATATATCTCCGGTTTATAATTTGGTGCGGCTTATATGTGGATTTTTCTTTTTTTTTTTCCAAAGATTTCCGAGTGTCTGTGATAGTATTTTTAACTTACAATGGCATTATTTTTCTACTGTTTCAGTTTCACAAATTCCTCAGTAAATTCACCAAAACGTCACCGTGCAGTTATTGAGTCTGTTTAGCTGATAGGAGAGCTAGCTTCCGCAGCTGGCAGGTCCATGACGATGACTTCTGTTTTGTTTGATCAGCCGTTTTACTGCCGTGTTACAGACACCGTTTGGAAAAAATTAAGGTATGTAAATAAACACTTACAGAATATTTATGTGTAAATAACTCATTTAACAACGTATATATCTGCGGCTTATAGTTAGGTGTGGCTAATATATGGAAATAATATTGTTTTCTAACAATATTTAGAGGGTGCGGTTTACATATCGGGGTGTTCTATGGTCCAGAAAATAGGGTAAGTTGCAAACAACTCTTTTAAACTGTAAGGAGGTTGGCTAAAGTTATTGAATAGGATTAAAATACAGATTGCTCGTTAAGTGATAATATCTTAGTTGGCCCCGGGCCCCTTTTGGACTGGGAACAATGGGGCCAAATGTTGCTTAAGAACCAATTGTGACATCACATGCAACCCAGGTGACATACCTCTTCCTTTCCCCCGACAAAAAGCTGCATTAAAGTCGCCATGTTGTTCATCACTCTCAACCTCGCTCTTACTGGCACATGATCTCATTCCTCAATCGCCCTCCAATAATCTCGCCGCTGTCTTTGGAGCTCACCCAGCTGTGACTGTGTACTTCTGTATCCATCATCCTGCCAACCTCCACCGCCCAGCCGTGTCCTTCTCCCACCATTTTGCTCACCCATCTCACTCATTTTGGTCCCGGCTCCTTTCAGAGCGTGTTTTATGTGTTGCCGCTTGGATTCCTTTCTTTCCTTCCATTGTCTCCATGTGTCTTTCTACAAGCCGTTTGGCGTTTTATTCCCTCAACAATGCTCGGCCATGCGCACGCAAAATACCCTTTTCACAGCCATTGTCACCACTACACACACACACACCGTAGCACCTGTAACCACAACTGCAACCTTTTAAAACACTCGCCTGCAGCGAGCTGTGACCTGGATGAAACAAACTTGCACTGCCTGGCGTCTACAGACACTTGCACTATTCAAACGCGACCTTGAAACGACAACATTTGGCGACAAAAAAACCAAAAGAAAACAAGCAACGTTGATTAAAAACAAGGTTGTATTTTGTTGGGTTCATCGAACTAACCTAGAGGTTGGCAACCCAAAATGTTGAAAGAGCCATATTGGACCAAAAATACAAAAAAACTAATCGGTCTGGAGCCGCAAAAAAATAAAAGTCTTATGTAAGTGTTATGATGAAGGCAACACATGATGTAAGTGTCTATATTAGCCTACTATCAAAATGACTTTAAAAGTCTTATATAAGTGTGATGATGAAGGCAACGCATGACATAAGTGTCTATAGTAGCTATATTAGCCTACTATCAAAATTAGTTTAAAAGCTGTATATAAGTGTTGTAATGAAGGCAACACATGATGTGTCTATATTAGCTATATTAGCCTACTATCAAAATGACTTTAAAAGTCTTATATAAGTGTTATAATGAATACAACACGTTATGTAAGTGTCTATATTAGCCTACTATCAAAATGACTTTAAAAGTCTTATATAAGTGTTATAATGAAGGCAACGCATGACATAAGTGTCTATAGTAGCTATATTAGCCTACTATCAAAATTAGTTTAAAAGCTGTATATAAGTGTTATAATGAAGGCAACACATGATGTAAGTGTCTATATTAGCTATATTAGCCTACTATCAAAAGGACTTTAAAAGTCTTATATAAGTGTTATAATGAATACAACACGTTATGTAAGTGTCTATATTAGCCTACTATCAAAATTACTTTAAAAGTCTTATATAAGTGTTATAATGAAGGCAACGCATGACATAAGTGTCAATAATAGCTATATTAGCCAACTATCAACATTTGTTTAAATGCCGTATATAAGTGTTATAATGAAGGCAACACATGATGTAAGTATCTATATTAGCTATATTAGCCTACTATCAAAAATACTTTAAAAGTCTTATATAAGTGTTATAATGAATACAACACGTTATGTAAGTGTCTATATTAGCCTACTATCAAAATGACTTTAAAAGTCTTATATAAGTGTTATAATGACGGCAACGCATGACATAAGTGTCTATAGTAGCTATATTAGCCTACTATCAAAATTAGTTTAAAAGCTGTATATAAGTGTTATAATGAATACAACACGTTATGTAAGTGTCTATATTAGCCTACTATCAAAATGACTTTAAAAGTCTTATATAAGTGTTATAATGAAGGCAACGCATGACATAAGTGTCAATAATAGCTATATTAGCCAACTATCAAAATTAGTTTAAATGCCGTATATAAGTGTTATAATGAAGGCAACACATGATGTAAGTGTCTATATTAGCTATATTAGCCTACTATCAAAAAGACTTTAAAAGTCTTATATAAGTGTTATAATGAATACAACACGTTATGTAAGTGTCTATATTAGCCTACTATCAAAATGACTTTAAAAGTCTTATATAAGTGTTATAATGACGGCAACGCATGACATAAGTGTCTATAGTAGCTATATTAGCCTACTATCAAAATTAGTTTAAAAGCTGTATATAAGTGTTATAATGAATACAACACATGATGTAAGTGTCTATATTAGCCTACTATCAAAATGACTTTAAAAGCCTTATATAGGTGTTAAAATGAAGGCAACACATGATGTGTCTATATTAGCTATATTAGCCTGCTATCAAAATGACTTTAAAAGTCTTATATAAGTGTTATAATGAAGGCAACACATGATGTAAGTGTCTATATTAGCTATATTAGCCTACTATCAAAATTATTTTGAAAGTCTTATATAAGTGTTTTACTGAAGACAACACATGATGTAATGTCTATATTAGCTATACTAGCCTACTATCAAAATTACTTTAAAAGTCTTATATAAGTGTTATAATGAAAGCAACACATGATTTAAGTGTCTATAGTAGCTATATTAGCCTACTATCAAAATTACTTTAAAAGTCTTATATAAGTGTAATAATGAAGTCAACACATGACATAAGTGTCTATATTAGCTTTATTAGCCTACTTTTAAAATGTCGCAGGCTGACGCAAATCTTCGTTGACAGAAATGTTGAAATGTATTATTCATTCTACACATTTTTTACAACATTGGAAAACATTAGTAAAACTTTTCAGAGGGTGAGATAACTCCTGGAAATGACTGTCTTAGAATGGCCAAAGGTATGGATGTGTGTGTCCAAGTTAAATTAAACTGCAGGCCGTCTTCTTCTAATGGATATATTGCAAATTTTGCAAGCTGGGTAACGTTTGCTGTGGTCTGGAACAACATGGCGCACAAACAACTATTAGAAATGCAGCCAATATTACATGCAGATAATGTGTCATGAAACAAAAATAAACTACAGTAAATACACAGAGGACATACTGTAAGTAAAGGAAATTAAATGAGCTCAAAAATACCTACAAACGAGGCATAATGATGCAATATGTACATACAGCTAGCCTAAATAGCATGTTAGCATGGATTAGCTTGCAGTCATTCAGTGACCAAATATTCCTGATTAGCACACCAGACAAGTCAATAACATCAACAAAGTTCACCTTTGTGCAGTCATGTACAGTATAAAACGTTTGGTGGACAAAATGAGAAAAATAAACACGTCTTTCTGTGGCAGCGTCGGAAAAAGTTGTACATGCAAACACACTGTTGAGTCACAACGGTGAGTTCAAGGGCCGCTGAAATTAGTAGGACAGAACAGCGCTCACCAAATACTCTCATCAGTGAAGCACAAACATATTAAACAATGGGCTTTTTAACAATTAGGAAGGTTTGTGTCGTGTTTGTCCTCCTACAGAAACCATATTAAAGCAAAAAACATTTTTCACCCCTTTTTTTTTTTCCATTTCCATACATTTTTGAAAAAGCTCCATGGAGCCACCAGGGCGCCGCTAAAGAGCCGCATGTGGCTCTGGAGCCGCGGGTTGCTGAAACCCGAACTAACCAATGATCTTTGTGAAAGTTGATTGAATTCATCTCAAATGTCAGTTTTAAATGTACTAGAACAGTGGTTCGTAAAGTGCCAATTTTAAAATACAGTAGTGTAGTAGGCCTAAGTAATCATTAAAACCAAGGCAGAGTATTTTTTAGTATAAAATAGAAGGGAATAAAGAAAGCAAGTACAATAATAATATTAACAACTATAACAACAGCAATATAAAAAAACAGAAAACTTTTTTTTTTTTTTCATTTTTCATTTTATTTTCTTAAATTTTTTACCACAATATAGTGTGTGTGTTTTTGTGTCATGGATAAAACTGTATATGATGTTTGTTAATTAAATGCAAAAATATTAACAATTATTGGTGCAATACATCTTTGGACAATGTTGGCAAATATTTAAAGTCAAAGCATTGGCGTTGTTAGGCCTATTTTAGGGAGGCTCAAGCCCCCCTAAAATATTCTTAAGCCCCCCCTAAATAATTTTGAGATTTTTTTTTTTTTTTTTTTTTACAAATACATGCCGACATATTCATTTTAAAGTGGCCCGAATATGAGTTTAAATAAATAATCATATAACCTGTCATTGTTCACTCAGTTTCCCCTTACTTCATAGCGTAAGGTAGAGAGCCCCTTTAGTGCGTCAGTATCCAATCCATTCCTCTTGTTCATATAGAAAATGCCCACATCACTCAAAATCCAGTCCGCATTTTCTTTTTGACCTTGCTTGCGGTCCTTGGACTTGTTCATATAGAAAATGCCCACATCACTCAAAATCCAGTCCGCATTTTGTCTGCGACCTTGCTTGCGGTCCTGCAGGTGTACGAAGCACATTAGCACACAGCACTGCAGAACAAGAACGTGAATGGATGCAAAATGGACATAAGAAACTTTTTCAGGAAAGTAAGTATTCATCACTGCTTGTAGTAAAATGTATTAGCTCCATTTTACACCAGGTCTGTGTTTGACAAAAAGTTACATTCCCGCTCTAAAAGCATTTAAGTCCCATCTTAAAACTCATTTGTATAATCTAGCCTTTAAATAGACCCCCCTTTTTTAGACCAGTTGATCTGCCGTTTCTTTTCTTCTCTCCTCTTCTCCCCTGTCCCTTGCGAGGGGGAGTTGCATAGGTCCGGTGGCCATGGATGAAGTGCTGGCTGTCCAGAGTCGGGACCCCGGGTGGACCACTAGCCTGTGCATCGGTTGGGGACATCTCTGCGCTGCTGACCCGTCTCCGCTCGGGATGGTTTCCTGTTGGCCCCGCTGTGGACTGGACTCTCGCTGATGTGTTGGATCCACTGTGGACTGGACTTTCACAATGTTATGTCAGACCCACTCGACATCCATTGCTTTCGGTCTCCCCTAGAGGGGGGGGGGTTACCCACATATGCGGTCCTCTCCAAGGTTTCTCATAGTCATTCACCGACGTCCCACTGGGGTGAGTTTTTCCTTGCCCGTATGTGGGCTCTGTACCGAGGATGTCGTGGCTTGTACAGCCCTTTGAGACACTTGTGATTTAGGGCTATATAAATAAACATTGATTGATTGATTGATTGATAAAACAATGCTGCTACTTAGTTAGCTAGTTAGCCTGAAATGCATCATGAAGGTCCTGGTTATTTATGAAGTTAAATGTGCACTCTTTTTTACAATTTGCTATCTTTGGGGTTACTTCCTCCTGGAGCATCAGCTGTGTTTCTCACTTAACACATGGAGGAGAACAGGAGCTGAGCTCATTCACGTATGATTATCATCACCAATAGTCAACATGATCCACAACATCCTGTAGTATACCTTTGGATCTTTCATATATATATATATATATATATATATATATATATATATATATATATATATATATATATATATATATATATATATATATATATATATATATATATATATATATATATATATATATATATATATATATATATATATATATATATATATATATATATATATATATATATACAGTTGTGCTCATAAGTTTACATACCCTGGGAGAATTTATGATTTCTTGGCCATTCTTCAGAGTATATGAATGATAACACAAAAACCTTTCTTCCTCTCATGCCTAATAGTTGTGAGAAGCTATTTATTGGCAAACAACTGTTTACTCTTTTTAAATCAAATTGACAAAAGAAAGTACCCAAATGACCCTGATCAAAAGTTTACATACCCCAGTGACTTTGATCTGATAACATGCACAAAAGTTGACACAAACAGGTTTGAATGGCTAATCAAGGTTCCAATCCTCACCTGTGACCTGTTTGTTTGTAATTAATGTGTGTGTATAAAAGGTCAGTGAGTTTCTGGGCTTCTGACAGACCATTGCATCTTTCATCCAATGCTGCACAGATATTTCTGGATTCTGAGTCCTGGGAAGTCAAAATAATTGTCAAAGGATCTGCGGGAAAAGGTAATTGAACTGCATAAAATAGGAAAGGGGTATAAAAAGATATCCAAGGAATTGAGAATGCCAATCAGCAGTGTTCAAACGCTGATTAAGAAGTGGAAAATGAGGGATTCAGGTAGACCAGCAAAGATTTCAGCCACAACAGCCAGGAAAATTGTTCGAGATGCAAAGAAAAATCCACAAATAACTTCATCTGAAATACAGGACTCTCTGAAAAATTGTGGAGTGGCTGTTTCAAGATGCACAATAAGGAGGCAATTGAAGAAAAATGGGCTGCATGGTCGAGTGGCCAAAAAGTCCAATTTTGGTCTCATCACTCCAGATTACTTTGTTCCAGAGGTTTTGAGGCTTGTCTCTGTGCTGTTTGGCTTAATGTAAGCGGGATACTTTGTGACATTTGCGCAGAAATGTCTTTCTTCTGGCGACTCGACCATCCAGCACATTTTTCTTCAAGTGCCTCCTTATTGTGCATCTTGAAACAGCCACTCCACAATTTTTCAGAGAGTCCTGTATTTCAGATGAAGTTATTTGTGGATTTTTCTTTGCATCTCAAACAATTTTCCTGGCAGTTGTGGCTGAAATATTTGCTGGTCTACCTGAATCCCTCATTTTCCACTTCTTAATCAGTGTCTGAACACTGCTGATTGGCATTGTCAATTCCTTGGATAACTTTTTATACCCCTTTCCTGTTTTATGCAGTTCAAATACCTTTTCTTGCAGATCCTTTGACAATTATGTTGCCTTCCCCATGACTCAGAATCCAGAAACATCTGTGCAGCACTGGATGAAAGATGCAATGGTCTGTCAGAAGCCCAGAAACTCACTGACCTTTTATACACACACATTAATTACAAACAAACAGGTCACAGGTGAGGATTGGAACCTTGATTAGCCATTCAAACCTGTTTGTGTCAACTTTTGTGCATGTTATCAGATCAAAGTCACTGGGGTATGTAAACTTTTGATCAGGGTCATTTGGGTACTTTCTTTTGTCATTTTGATTTAAAAAGAGTAAACACAGTTGTTTGCCAATAAATAGTTTCACACAACCTGAGTGGAAGAAAGGTTTTTGTGTTATCATTCATATTCTCTGAAGAATGGCCAAGAAATCATAAATTCTCCCAGGGTATGTAAACTTATGAGCACAACTGTATATATACATACACTACCGTTCAAACGTTTGGGGTCACATTGAAATGTCCTTATTTTTGAAAGAAAAGCACTGTACTTTTCAATGAAGATAACTTTAAACTAGTCGTAACTTTAAAGAAATACACTCTATACATTGCTAATGTGGTAAATGACTATTCTAGCTGCAAATGTCTGGTTTTTGGTGCAATATCTACATAGGTGTATAGAGGCCCATTTCCAGCAACTATCACTCCAGTGTTCTAATGGTACAATGTGTTTGCTCATTGGCTCAGAAGGCTAATTGATGATCAGAAAACCCTTGTGCAATCATGTTCACACATCTGAAAACAGTTTAGCTCGTTACAGAAGCTACAAAACTGACCTTCCTTTGAGCAGATTGAGTTTCTGGAGCATCACATTTGTGGGGTCAATTACACGCTCAAAATGGCCAGAAAAAGAGAACTTTCATCTGAAACTCGACAGTCTATTCTTGTTCTTAAAAATGAAGGCTATTCCCCAAAATTGTTTGGGTGACCCCAAACTTTTGAACGGTGGTGTATATATGTATATATATGTGTATATATATATATATATATATATATATATATATATATATATATATATATATATATATATATATATATATATATATATATATATATATATATATATATATATATATATATATATATATATGTATGAAAGACTTAATATGTATATATATACTGTATATATATATATATATAAGAAAAACCCAGACACCATCTTTATAGTCATTTTTCTCCTGCGTGGACTTCCGTCTTCCTTTACAATGAGTGAAGCTGCACGAAACCTTGTGTCTGCAATTGTAAATAATTTAGTTTTTAAGTTTTGTGTTTCTTGTAGAATCTATATAAAGTAATATACATTAGCCTATGGTTAAAATAATGATAAAAACATCATTAAATATATTTGTTTTATCGTATTGTTACATTAATAGCTGTTGTATTATTATAGGATGGCTTGTTATAAACATTTCATAGGATTTTCAGAGGGAGGAAAAACCAAGACATTTAATATAAAATGTAAAATGAATAAATACATAAAAAGAAAAAGAAAACAAATGGTTAAAAGCAATCGTCCCGGGGAGCATTTCATTTTGTCCCGTGCATTTTTTTTACCGTCCCCGGGACGACGGGACTACATTAATCTCAAGACCTGGAAGTTACATTTTATTGTTTGCATTATTTGTTTCAGCATTGCACTTTGAAGATGGTCCCTCAGCTCTTTGACAGCTTTGGCTCTTTTTCAGATCAGCAGACGGACTCTAAGTCTTTCTTATTTACAGTATATATAAACGTTTCTCATTTCTATTCAGAATTCCATATATATTTAATTTCCTTAACGGCTTGCCATAATATATATATATATATATATATATATATATATATATATATATATATATATATATATATATATATATGTATATATATATATATATATATATATATATATATATATATATATATATATATATATATATATATATATATATATATATATATATATATATATATGTATAAGCCAAATTATCCCGATCCAGATATTACTTTAATTCAAGTAATTAAGTAATATTTCCAGGGCTTGAATTTACAACCATTTTAGTCACATATGTGCCCAAAATGTAATCTGTGCAACTTCAAAATATTTGGGAACAAACAATTATTGTATTTTGAGCGAAAGTCGTGGCAATAGCCTCTATGTTGTGAATTAATAACATAGAGGCTAATGCCATGACTTTCATTGTGTTTCAGTGTATCTTGAAGGATCATGCAAGTAATTGTTTCTTGTTGATGCTGTAAACAAAATGTCACTGTGCAAACCCATGTTTGTTGTTGTACTGAACACAGATTGAAAATAAACCCACGGAAATAATAATAATAACAATGAATAATTTCTAAGTCTTTGTTAGCCGTTTGTGAAGTTTTGTGCTCGTGCGCTACGTTCGCTCGCATCCTGTGCATCTCCTGGGGGCTAAGCCCCCACTGTCCTTAAAAGCTAGTGACGCCCCTGAGTCAAAGCATAATGATTTTGTTTTGTTTTAAGTACGGCAAATTCCAGATTAAAAGCTGCTATAGTTTTCCTACACTTTGGACCCTGCGGCTTATAAAACGGTGTGGTAAATTTATGGATTTTCCTTCGTTGGCAGCAATATTTGTTTTAAATGTTAAAAAACAAGCAATAAGAACATGTTTTATTAAATATGCAATGGCACCATATTTTGGAAATGTTTGCTCACTGCACAAACTGCAGTGTCCTCCTTTAATTATGAGCGGCAGTGCTTTTTTTATTTATTTTATCAACTGGAGTGTCATTCATAGCGTTCTACTCGTATGGATTCTTCATTCATCACTCCAAGCAACGTTTGTAAGTTTTACAATAAAACTAAAACGGTTTACTTACTAAACCGTCCCATGTGTGATATCTGTAGGAGTGCTTTCATGCATATTTGTATAAGCTATCCTAATGTAATCAAACTAGCCAACATGTTCACGAGTGTCTGTGTTAGCAATATTAACTTAAATTATTTTTGTATTGTTTCATTTCACAAATTCCTCAGTAGATTCACCAAAACGTCATCGTGGAGTTATTGAGTCTGTTTAGCTGATTGGAGAGCTAGCTTCCGCAGCTAGTGGGTCCATGATGATGACTTCTGTTTTGCTTGATCAGCCGTTTTACTGCCGTGTTACAGACACTGTTTGGAAACAATTAAGGAAGGCAAATAAACATTAACAAAATACTATACTATACGGGGGGAAAATGTTCCTCTAAAATTTAGTGGGTGCACTCTATAGCCCAAAAAATACAATACATTATGCTTGTGTAAGGAATGCAATAAGAAACATATGTTTAATGTACGTACCTTAAGGTTTTTGTTAAAATAAAGCCAATAATGCCTTTTTTTGTTGTGTGGTCCCTTTTATTTAGAAAAGTACCGAAAAGTATCAAAATACAGTTTGGTACTGGTACTAAAATATTGGTATCGGGACAACCCTACTTCCTATATGTTTATAGTTTTTTTTCTATTCATTTATTTACTATCTGTTCATATTCTTAATTTTTTTTATTTGTTATTATTATTTTTATTTTGGTTTGTGGGTTTTTTTGTTGTTGTTTTGCTGTTTTTCTTGTTTTTTTGTGGGGGTGGGGTGGCATTGTTGGGATATAAACAAAAACATTAATAATTTTTACACTTAGGCTAGTCCAGGGGTCACCAACGCGGTGCCCGCGGGCACCAGGTCGCCCGTAAGGACCAGATGAGTCAAAAAAGAAAAAATAATAATAATTTTTTTATTTTTTTTTTTTAAATTAAATCTACATAGAAAAACACAAGATACACTTTCAATCAGTGCATCAACCCAAACAACCTCCCCCATGCACATTCATCCACACCCACTCACACAAAAGGGGTTATTTCTTTCTGCTACCAATATTCTGGTTCCCACAACATAGACAACACATCTGCAAGGGACACAGTCCCTGAAGCACACATGATTGTATAGGCTGCTGGTCCACTAAAATGTTCATAAATTCGATAGTGGTTTTATAGATTAGTTTGAATATGGCATCCCATGGCAACGGGCAGTCAAAAAAGTCCTCCCATTTTCCATTTGTGTTGTATGAGGCAGCCTTCAAAGATTTCTTTATTAAATAAAAATTATATATTTTTCTATTTATTTTAGTTCCTTTTTGCCAACTAGAATTTCTTATTAGAGGTTTACAAACTAATAATTTAGTAGTTCCATAATTAATTATTTGTTTCCATCTTTTCCCAATTACTCCAGTTAGTTGATAAAATGAAAAGCTTGAGCAAGCATCACCATACATAGCTCTAAATTCATCATACTTCATAATTTTACCATTCTCATTGATAATATCATTGACAAAAATGATTCCTCTTTCAAACATATTTTTCCAAAAGAAAGGCTTTCCATCTATTACAATATTAGAGTTCATCCATATTAACTGCTGCAAAATATCGTCTCTTTTTTCTGGCACATAAAATTGAAAACACCACTATGAGTGGATTGTTTCCTTTATGAACCACGCCATGTTTCCCAGCAGACTCTCTGGGAGGGGATCCCTTGTAAAAAAGGATACAATTTCTTTTGATACAGTACATGTTTTTTGTCCAACAGGACATTTGTGTACCACTCAATGTTTAAATACATATTTGGAACAATTGATGCTTTTAAAGACAGTAACATAGCTTCAAGGTTGAGAAGTTTCAGGCCCCCATATTCATACTCTTTGTACAAAACCTTTCTTTTAATCTTTTCTGGTTTGCCGTTCCAGACAAAATCGAAGACCCTCCGCTCATAAATCTTAAAAAAGTTTTGTGATGGAGCTGGTAATGACAAAAACAAATAAATAAATTGAGGAATAATTAACGAGTTGGCAATAGACATTTTACCATACAAGGTTAGGGATTTCCCTTTCCATAATTGCATAATTTTGTCCAGCATTCTTAGTTGATTATCATAATTTACTGAGCCTAGATCTTCCAGATTTTCTGGGACAACAACACCAAGTATGTTAACTGGTCCATCTGTCCACAAAACAGGCACTTTGCATTCCATTCGAAAGGACGTTCCTTTTAGATTTCCGATCCTTAACATTTTACATTTATCATAATTAAGCTTAAGGCCAGATTGCTGTGAAAATATGTCCAAAAGATTAAGAAGGTTCCGCAAACAATGAGGAAAAATCTTATCTTTGTGAATCAGCCTTTTCTGACATGAACTTCATTAAGAACAAACACAGAACACGCCTCACTGATGCACATCTGCAAGACTCACTCAGAGTTGCAGTGTCAAATTACACACCAGAGTACAACTCACTAGTTAACAGCATGCAATACCAGGCTTCCCACTAACTGACAAAGAAACAGATAACAGATTTGGTGTCCTGTTCAAAGTGTGACATGATTTAAAAATTTGAGAGTTTACTTTTGTATTTTACATGAGTTATTATTTGTACAAACATGGTGCAAAGTAATTCATGATTTGTTAAAAAATGTTAGTGGCTAGCTAGTTAAAATGGGATATTGTGATTTCACAAGACTGTCTTAGAAGTGATCATTTGAAAATGTTCAATTTGAAAAATGTGCACTTAGAGAAAATGTAAAAGTAAAGTGTTGCATATTGATATTTATCTGTTTCTATATATATTTATTGTGAGAAATCATTAAGATGATCAGTGTTTCCACAAAGATAAATATCATTAATTATTAATAATAACAGAGTTAAAGGTAAATTGAGCAAATTGGCTACTTCTGGCAATTTATTCAAGTGTGTATCTAACTGGTAGCCCTTCGCATTAATCAGTACCCAAGAAGTAGCCCTTGGGTTCAAAAAGGTTGGTGACCCCTGGGCTAGTCAATAGATGTATGATACAATGGATAGGAATGTCTGATGTTGGATGTCAATAAAAACTAAATTTAAAACATTCCAAAAAGAACATATCATTTCTGCACTTGTCTAATAAAGTACTATTTTTGGGGATCTCAGAAATAATATACAATTAAGAAAATTAATATAAATGGCATTTGAGAAATTAAATATGCCCAAGAACTCTGATATCTGCAATTATCCAAAGCAACGCATGAATTTTGGACTGAGTTTTGAATTAATCGGGCGTCTTTCAGATGTAATTACATGCTAGTTAGGTTTGCTCATATAGTCTACATCACATTGAGTTTCTCCCCGCAGATGCTCAAACTGCCATAATATCGATTGAAACGGTCACCGTCTGAAGAAATTCTGTCGGAGGGCCGAGCCGGGTCCCGCGACAGTCTTTGTCCATCAGTGTTTTATCCCGAGATGATTAGCCATTAGGCTCCTGCACCGTGACATGCCTCTGAGTCTTTGCGCTCCCTGCTCTAATTTCAAGGAGGGATAAAAGCCAACAACGAGGGGAAGAGGCAAGAAGAAGAGTGATTAGTCGGGGGAGAAAAAGCACTTCACTTACTTTCCCAGGAACATCCCTTACTGACGCTCTAAAAATAAAGAACCTTCTCCTCCCCTGAGCTGTTTCTTAATATCTCACACTTATATTGCCTTCTTTCTTTTATTGTCTCGGTGGGGTTCAGGGACGCACCCCACGTCTAGACCGGAAGCACCGCATCGGCTCGTGAGACTCCGGTTTCTTCGTCATCGCTAATTCTAAAGTGCCGAGCTTCAAACAGCCACGGAAACTTTTTTCACAGGCTTCAGTTAAAACTTTGAAGTCTGGATTTGAATATCAATTATGCATCGGGGAGACAATCGAGTTTGGGTTTCAAAGCCGAGACATCATTATGACAGAGAACGTATGATTTATTAGTTGTATGTGCATGTGTTTGGTTAGACGGAATTGTGCAACTTGGAAAAATGTCCCATTCATTTAAATGGGAACTTCCTGGAAATTCGGGAATTTTGGGAAAAGCTGATTTTTTTTTAAAATGATTAGGAGCATGAATGTCCTACAAACCCCGTTTCCATATGAGTTGGGAAATTGTGTTAGATGTAAATATAAACGGAATACAATGATTTGCAAATCATTTTCAACCCATATTCAATTGAATGCACTACAAAGACAAGATATTTGATGTTCAAACTCATAAACTTTATTTTTTTTTTGCAAATAATAATTAACTTAGAATTTCATGGCTGCAACACGTGCCAAAGTAGTTGGGAAAGGGAATGTTCACCACTGTGTTACATGGCCTTTCCTTTTAACAACACTCAGTAAATGTTTGGGAACTGAGGAGACACATTTTTTAAGCTTCTCAGGTGGAATTATTTCCCATTCTTGCTTGATGTACAATGGGAGACAGTCTGGACTACAGGCAGGCCAGTCTAGTACCCGCACTCTTTTACTATGAAGCCACGTTGATGTAACACGTGGCTTGGCATTGTCTTGCTGAAATAAGCAGGGGCGTCCATGGTATTGTTGCTTGGATGGCAAAATATGTTGCTCCAAAACCTGTATGTACCTTTCAGCATTAATGGCGCCTTCACAGATGTGTAAATTACCCATGTCTTGGGCACTAATACACCCCCATTCCATCACAGATGCTGGCTTTTCAACTTTGCGCCTATAACAATCCGGATGGTTCTTTTCCTCTTTGGTCCGGAGGACACGACGTCCACAGTTTCCAAAAACAATTTGAAATGTGGACTCGTCAGACCACAGAACACTTTTCCACTTTGTATCAGTCCATCTTAGATGAGCTCAGGCCCAGCGAAGCCGACGGTGTTTCTGGGTGTTGCTGATAAACGGTTTTCGCCTTGCATAGGAGAGTTTTAACTTGCACTTACAGATGTAGCGACCAACTGTGGTTACTGACAGTGGGTTTCTGAAGTGTTCCTGAGCCCATGTGGTGATATCCTTTACACACTGATGTCGCTTGTTGATGCAGTACAGCCTGAGGGATCGAAGGTCACTGGCTTAGCTGCTTACGTGCAGTGATTTCTCCAGATTCTCTGAACCCTTTGATGATATTACGGACCGTAGATGGTGAAATCCCTAAATTCCTTGCAATAGCTGCTTGAGAAAGTTTTTCTTAAACTGTTCAACAAATTGCTCACGCATTTGTTGACAAAGTGGTGACCCTCGCCCCATCGTTGACTGAGCATTTCATGGAATCTACTTTTATACCCAATCATGGCACCCACCTGTTCCCAATTTGCCTGTTCACCTGTGGGATGTTCCAAATAAGTGTTTGATGAGCATTCCTCATCTTTATCAGTTTTTATTGCCACCCTTCCCAACTTCGTTGTCACATGTTACTGGCATCAAATTCTAAAGTTAATGATTATTTGCAAAAAAAATGTTTTTATCAGTTTGAACATCAAATATGTTGTCTGTGTAGCATATTCAACTGAATATGGGTTGAAAATGATTTGCAAATCATTGTATTCCATTTATATTTACATCTAACACAATTTCCCAACTCATATGGAAACGGGGTTTGTAAATGAGCTTAATTGGTTGGTGTTGTAATTGTTTAAATCGGTCAAAAAATGTTGAAGTAGTAAAGTTTTTTTAATTGAGAAATGGTATGAAGGAATTCCTGGAATTTCGGTAAAACCGGGAATGTTTCCAGTTCCTAAACCAACTTTTTTTTTTGTCCTGACTAAGAGAATTGTTTTGATGGTGGAACAAATAGAAATGGTTTAAATATGAAATGGTTTGAACGCTGAAATGGTTTGAATGTTAAAATGGTTTGAATGTTGAAGAGTCTGAATTTTCAGGAAAACCGCAATTTGGTTTGAAACTTGGGAAATAGTTAGTTTGAATATCCAGGATGAGTGGAATGTGTTGATGTTGGAATTGTTTGAATAGGTTAAAAAAAATGTGGGAATTGTGCAACTTGGAAAAATGTCCCATTCATTTCAATGGGAACTTCCTGGAATTTTTTGGAAAAACGGGATTTTTTTGAAAATGACTAGGAGCATGCATGTTATAAATAATTTCAATTGGTTGGTGTTGGAATAGTTTAAATCGGTCAAGAAATGTTGAAGTAGTAACAGTTTTTTAATTGAGAAATGGTATGATGGAATTCCTGAAATTTCGGTAAAACCGGGAATGTTTCCAGTTCCTAAACCAACTTTTTTTTTTGTCCTGACTAAGAGGATTGTTTTGATGGTGGAACAAATAGAAATGGTTTAAATGTTGAAATTGTTTTAACGCTGAAATGCTTTGAATGTTAAAATGGTTTTAATGTTGAAGAGTTTGAATTTCCAGGAAAACCGGAACTTGGTTTGGAACATGGGAAAGAGTTAGTTTGAATGTGTTGATGTTGGAATAGATTGAATAGGTAAAACAAATTGGGAATTGTGCAACTTGGAAAAATGTCCCATTCATTTCAATGGGAACTTCCTGGAAATTCCTTGAATTTTGGGAAAAGCAGAATTTTGGGAAAATGATTAGGAGCATGAATGTCCTGATTGAGCTGAATTGGTTGGTGTTAGAATTGTTTAAATGGGGCAAGAAATGTTGAAGTAGTAAATGGTATTAGGGAATTTTGGGAAAATCTGGAATTTTTTTTAACTTGGAAAAAGGGTAGTTTGAATTTCCAGAATGGTGGAATGTGTCAAAGGTGGAATGGTTTGAATGGGTTGAAGAATGTGGGAATTGCGGAACTTTGAAGAATGTCCCATTGATTTCAATAGGAATTTCTGAAAAAATGGGAACTTCGAGAAAAGCGGGATTTAAAAAAAAAAATGGTAATAAACTTGAATGGTCAGAATGATTTGAATTTGATGGGGTTGAAATTTTTCAAATTGGTGAAGAAATGTTTAAGTAGTAACATGTTGAATTGAGAAATGGTATTACGAAATTCATAGAATTTCGGGAAAACTGGAAATGTTTCCTCCTCAAAAAACAATTTAGTTTTTTGGTCCTAATTAAGAGGAATTATTTAACGGTGGAACGGTTGAAATGTGTTGAAAAATGTGGAAAGTATAGTCGCCAGAAAAAAGGGGGGAAATTGGGATTTGGAAAAGTAGGAAATCCAGAAAATCCTGGAATGTTTTTGAAGTTGGAAAAGAGGAATTTGAATTTCCAGAATGGTGGAATAGGTTAAAGGTGGAATGGTTTGAAACATGTGGAAATGGTGGAAGTTTGGAAAAATGGCCAATTCAATTTGAATGGGAAAAATGTCCCGGAAAACCTGGAATTCTGGGAAATCTGGGAATTTGTCTAAATAGGCTGAATAGTTTAAAGTTGGAGTGGTGTGAACCGGGTGCAAAATGTGGAAGGCAGAGCGTGCCAAAATCTGGAGGAGGAGGAGGAAGAGGAGGAGGAGGAAGAGGAGGAGGAGGAGAAGGAGAAGGAGAAGGAGAAGGAGAAGGAGAAGGAGAAGGAGAAGAAGAAGAAGAAGAAGAAGAAGAAGAGGAAGAAGAAGAAGAAGAAGAAGAAGAAGAAGAAGAAGAAGAAGAAGAACAACAACAACAACAAATATATACATTTTTGTGTAGAAAGAATGCTTTGGAGCATTCACACAATAATGCACCCGTGTCTAAACTTTGGGCAGTAAAACCCTCCGACGTCTACAATTTGGCCCGCAAAACGTTATAAGTTAAAATGGAAATTATTTAAATGTTGAAATCGTTTGAATGCTAAAATGGTTTGAATGTTGGAATGGTTTGAATATTGAAGAGTTTGAATTTCCAGGAAAAATTTAATTTGGTTTGGAACTTGGGAAAGTGTTAGTTTGAATGTCCAGGATGAGTGGAAAATGTTGATGTTGGAATGGTTTGAATAGATCGAAAATGTGGGAATTGTGCAACTTGAAAAAATGTCCCATTCATTTAAATGGGAAATTCCTGGAATTTTGAGAAAAGCGTTTTGTTTTTTTAATGATTAAGGGCATGCATGTCCTAAATGAGCTGAATTGGTTGGTGTTAGAATTGTTTAAATCGGTCAAGAAATGTTGAAATAGTAATGTTTTTTTAATTGAGAAATGGTTAGATGGAATTCCTGGAATTTCAGTAAAACCGGGAATGTTTCCAGTTCCTAAACCAACTTTTTTTTTTTGTTTTGACTAAGAGGAATGTTTTGATGGTTGAACAAATTGAAATAATTTAAATGTTTAAATAATTTGAACGCTGACATGGTTTGAATGTTGAAGAGTTTGAATTTCCAGGAAAATTGGAATTTGGTTTGGAACTTGGGAAGGTGTTAGTTTGAATGTCCAGGATGAGTGGAAAATGTTGATGTTGGAATGGTTTGAATAGGTCGAAAATGTGGGAATTGTGCAACTTGGAAAAATATCCAATTCATTTCAATGGGAACTTCCTGGAAATTTTGGGAAAAGCGGAATTTAAAAAAAATTTATTAGGAGCATTAATGTCCTGAATGATCTGAATCTGTTGGTGTTGGAATTGTTTAAATCGGTCAAGAAATGTTGAAGTAGTAACCGTTTTTTAATTGAGAAATGGTAGGATGGAATTCCTGGAATTTCGTTAAAACCGGGAATGTTTCCAGTTCCTAAACCAACTGTTTTTTTGTCCTGACTAAGAGGAATTTTTTGATGATGGAACAGTTAAAATGGGATGAAAAATGTAAAAGTAGTCAAACGAAAAAGGTTAGAAAAAAACAGGAATTCCTGGAAATTTGTTGAACGTGGGAAAATGGCAGTTTGAATGTCTAGGATGTGTTGAATGTGTTGAATGTGGAATGATTTCAATGGGTTGAAGAATGTGGGAATTGTGGAAAATGGACAATTCATTACGGAACAAGCTGAATATTTTGAAGTTGGAATAGTTTGAATCAGATGAAAAATGTGGGTGTTGTGGAACTTGAAGGATGTCCTATTGATGTCAATGGGAATTCACCAAACAGTTGGGAATTTCAGGAAAAGTGGGAATTTTTTTGAAAATGGTAAAAAAAAAGTTTGAATGGTCTGAATGAGTTGAAATTGTTGGTGTTGGAATTTTTCAAATTGGTCGAGAAATGCTGAAGTTGTAACATGTTGAATTGAGAAATGGTATTATGTAATTCCTGGAATTTCGCAAAAACCTGGAATTTTTGTAGTTCAAAAAAGAACTTTGTTTTTTGTCCTAATTAAGAGGAATGTTTTGATGTTGGAACGGTTGAAATGCGTTGGAAGTAGTAGTCGCCAGGATAAAGGGTGGAAATATGGCTTTGGAAAATCAGAAAATCCTGGAATTTTTTTTAACTTGAAAACATTTTTAAATTTCCAGAACCGTGGAATGTGTTGAAGGTGGAATGGTTTGAATCGGTTAAAAAATGTGGAAATGGTAGAAGTTTAAAAAATGGCCAATTCATTTTGAATGGAAAAAATTGTCCTGGAAAACCTGGAATTCTGGGAAATCTGAGATTCTTTGGAATTTGTCAAAGGAAAGCCCGCGATTCCCGAATAGGCTGAACAGTTTGAAGTTGGAACGGTTTGAATCTGGTAAAAATTGGGGAGATGTGGAACTTTGAAGAATGTCCCATTCATTTCAATGGGAATATCCCAAAAATGTGGGAATTTCGGGAAAAGCGGGAATTATTTTATAAAAGGTCAAAAAAAATATTGAATGGTCTGAATGAGTTGAAATGGTTAGTGTTGGAATTGTTCAAATTGAAATGTTGAAGTAATAACATGTTGAATTGAGAAATGGTATTATGGAATTCCTGGAATTTCTGGAATGTTTCCGGTTAAAAAAAACACTTTGTTTTTTTTTCCTAATTAAGAGGAATGTTTTGACATTGAAACAATTGAAATGTGTTGAAAAATGTGTAAGGAGTAGTCGACAGAAAAAAGGGTGGAAATGGGAAAAAAAAGGGTGAAAATTGGGCTTTGGAAAACCAGGATTTCTGGTAAATCCTGGAAATGTTTTGAACTTCAAAAAAAGGTTCTTTGAATTTCCATGATGGTGGAATTTGTTGAAGGTGGAATGGTTTGAATCGGTTGAAAAATTCACATTAAAGCCGGCGTGTTTTCCGGTTGGGAACAGTCCCCGATTACCCAGAATTACCAGGAACTTCCCCGCATTGGAGATTAATGGCCAATATACAAACGTCTCCATACCCCACATTTCTCAACCGATTCGAACCGTTCCAATGTTCACACACTCCACACACCGTGGACATTCAAGCATTTCACTTCCACTCATTCTTTCACATTAATTAATTATTGTATTATTTATCGTGATTTCAATATTACATCAAAATAATTCTGATGATTATGTTTGGCGTAATCGTACAGCCCCATCATATGTATCGCTATCCGTACATGAAACCTATTTACATGCCATCATCCTGCCAACAATTTCATACTTGACTTTTACTGTACCACTAATGATGTTGTAGAGCCTGTGGCAATATACATAACAGAGACAAGGTCCATGGCTGTACTTTAATTCTTATTACAGTACAGTAGGGGGGGGGGCGCTTGGTCGGGGGCGGGGGGCGTGGTTGGGGGCGTGGTTATTTACAGCTAGAATTCACCAACTCGAGTATTTCATATACATTTCATATATATATATATATATATATATATATATATATATATATATATATATATATATATATATATATATATATATATATATATATGTATGAAATACTTGACTTTCAGTGAATTCTAGCTATATATATATATATATATATATATATATATATATTTATTTTATTTACATATAAAAGAAATACTTGAATTTCAGTGTTCCAGTGGCTATCCATTAGATGGCAGTATTGTCCTGTTTAACTTCTCCATTCAACTTGCAAGCGTATTTCTTCATCTTGCTCGTCGATGGCGTCGCCATGTCTGTAATTTCCTCGTTCTTCTGCTTCCTCTCCTTGTTGTGTGCACAGTTGTGCACTCCACTCTCTAAAAGCCCTAGATGTTATGACGTCATTGGGCAGGCAAGCTGTTTTATTGTGGGAAAGCGGACGTGAGAACAGGCTGTCCCCACTCAGTCTCAGGTCCGCATTGAGCTGGAGGGGGCGTGGCCTCTAGCTCCGGCTGAATACCGGGAGTTTGTCGGGAGAAAATCTCTGACGGGAGGTTGTCGGGAGAGGCGCTGAATATCGGGATTCTCCCGCTAAAAACGGGAGGGTTGGCAAGTATGAACATGATACATCACAATTTCCAGTTTCTCTTTTCAACATGTTCAAAAAGGAGTAGGAAGAAGCAGAGCTTATTTAATCCTACCCCTTTTCTTTTACATAACAGTTGCTAAAACTTTTGTTCACTTCCTGTTCTCAATTTATTCACAATATACTCCATAAGTAATCACAATAAAAATAAATAAATAAATAAATAATAATCGGTGAAATAAGTCATATTACATATAATGAGATAAGTAAGATTATTTTGAGAATGAAAGAATGGATGGATGGAATAAATCCAGAATGTTTATCATGGTTCTTCTTCTTTGTACTTTGTAAACACTTTAAGTTTGAAGAGTTTCTTGAAGTGGATCATATTAGTACATTGTTTGATTGCTTTGCTTAATCTCAATCAATCATCCATTCCATAATTTAATTCCACATACTGATATACTGAAGGTCTTAAGTGTTGTACGTGCATACAAATGTTTTAAATTACAATTCTCTCTTTTTTTTTTAGAAGAAGTGTTGTATATTCATGGGTAGCAGGTTATAGTTTGCTTTATGTATAATTTTAGCTGTTTGCAAATTCACTATGTCTTGGAATTTCAGTATTTTTGATTCAATAAATAAAGGATGTGTATGTTCTCTATATCCAACATTATATATTATTCTAACTGATCTTTTTTGTAACACAGTTAATGAATGAAGTGTACTTTTGTAGTTATTTCCCCATATTTCTACACAGTAACTCAGATATGGTAACACTAGCGAGCAGTAGAGGATTTGAAGTGATTTTTGGTCTAGAACATGTTTTGCTTTATTCATTATTGACGTGTTTCTTGCTACATTATGTTGTATATTTTTTACATGAGATTTCCAGTTCAATTTATCATCAATCATTATATCTATGAATTTGGTTTAATTTACTCTTTCAATTTATATTCCGTCTATTTGTATTTGTGTTTGACTTTCCCTTCTACTGTTACCAAATAGCATTATTTTAGTTTTACTGAGATTCAACGATAGTCTGTTTTTGTCAAACCATCTTTTTAATTTGTTAATTTCTTCTGTTATTATTTGTATTATCTTCTGTGTGTTCTCTCCTGAACAAAACGCTGTTGTATCATCCGCAAATACTAACTTTAAATCTTTTGTAACTTTACAAATGTCATTTATATAGAGATTGAATAATTTAGGTCCTGGTATTGATCCCTGAGGTACACCACAGGATATATTTAGCGTTGTAGACGTGTGTTCGCCTAGTTTCACATATTGTTTCCTGTTCGTTAGATAACTTCTTATCCAGTTTAAGACTAACCCTCTGATGCCGTATCTTTCTATTTTTTTGATTAAAATATTGTGATTAATTGTGTCAAATGCTTTAGTTAGATCCATAAAAACCGCTGCCGCACATTTTTTACTATCTATTGCATTGGTAATTTCTTCTGTAAATTCAATTAAAGCCATTTAAGTTGAAACATTGGCTCTGTATCCATACTGGTTCTCTTCGAGTATTCTATTTTTGTTTGTGAAACTATCTACTCTGTTACTGAACAGTTTTTCAATGATTTTAGAAAATTGTGGAAGTAAGGAAACAGGTCTATAATTTGTAAATTGGTGTTTGTCTCCAGTCTTATAAATTGGTGCAACTTTAGCTATTTTCATTTTGTTTGGAAATGTACCTGTTTGAAATGATAGGTTACTAATATACATTAATGGTCCTGAGATATCTTCTATAACCTTTTTTATCCTTTCCATATCAATTCCGTTACAATCAGTTGAAGTCTTAGATTTACATTTTTCACAATTGTAACTATTTCCTTCAGTGTCACATTGCTGAGGAACATGGAAATGGGATTTCGCTCTATGGTATCATTATATTCCTCAATTGAAACTGGGTCTGGAATCCTATCCTCCAATTTTGGTCCAATATTTACAAAGTAATTATTGAAGCTTTCAACTACTTCCTTTATGTTGTCATTCTTTTTATTTCCTTCTAAGAAGTATTGGGGGTAATCCCTCTTAGTGCCATTTTTTTAATAATGCTATTGAGGATGCCCCATGTTGCTCTCATATTATTTTTGTTCCTGTCCAATAAATCACTGTAATATTCTTTTCTACATGATCGTAGTATGTTTGTTAACTTGTTTTTATAGTTTTTGTACTCAATTTCTGCCTCTGTAGTTCTTTGTGCTATGAATTTTCTATATAGTGTATTCTTCTTCTTACAAGCATTTTTTAATCCTTTTGTCATCCATGGTTGATTATTCTTTCTCTGCTTACTACTGAGTTGTTTCCATGGACAATGTTTGTCATAAAGTATTATGAACTTGTTTAAGAAATGTTCATATGCTTCATCTACCTCTTTTTCATTGTACACATTGTCCCAATCTTGCTTTTCTAGCTCAATTTTGAAGGCAATCATCCTATTCTCTGTGCACAGTCTTCGAAATGTCCTTTTGTCTTCCATGTTCTTCTTGTAGTGTCCATCATATATTGTAAAAACTGGCAGATGATCACTAACGTCTGTTATAAGTAGACCACTTGTAGTGTTATTATCAAAATCATTGGTAAAAATATTATCAATAAGCGTGGCACAGTGTCCTGTGATTCTGCTTGGCTTTGTGATTTTAGGATATAAACTGATGCTGTACATTGTATCAATGAAGTCATCAATAGACTTTTGCTTGTTAGGGTTCAATAAGTCAATTTTAAAATCACCGCATAAGAAAATTATTTTTTGACCATTGTCCATGTAAGTTGCCTTGATCCATTCTTCAAATGTTTCTATACTTGACTTAGGTGATCTATATATACAACTGATGAATATGTTTTTGCTTTTTTCCTGACATATTTCAATGGTTATACATTCTAAGATATTATTTATAGCAAAATACATGTTTTTTACCACTTTGTAGTTCAGGTTCTTTATCACGTACACAGCTAGTCCTCCTCCATTTTTGTTGGTTCTGTTGATGTAGTTTAGTTCATATCCTTCCAGATCAAAATCTATTCCTTTTTTATCTTCAATCCATGTTTCTGGGACAGCGATCACTTTGAAGGGTTTGTTGATGTGTTCCAAAAAGTTCTTAATGTTGTTGTAGTTTGCATACAAGCTTCTGCTATTAAAATGAATAATTGACAATTTGTTATCACATGTAATGTTGCTATTATATTGATCATCTGTATAATATAAACAATTATTACTGATGTGGGAGAAACAATTTGTATCTGGATCTATATCATTTTCCAAATCCTGGTTTTTGTGATCTTTGTTGCAGACGTTTTTTAGTTCCATATTTTCTTGTTCAACAATCGTTGATGTTGTTTCAATAATCTCTATAAGTGTAAATGGATGCAATCCTGAATATAGGTCTTCTTGTTTAGTCGTCCCTTGGAACATAGTAGTGTCGATGCTGAATTTAGGTGCTTGTTTTCTGTCAGAGTATCGTTGTTGCGGAAGCTGTGTAAACTTTAAAAATTGTCCAGGTCCTTGATGTCATGGACAACAAGTACTCTTGCTTCTGGACCTCAATTCAGCTTCATGTAACTTGATGTACAGTTGGACGCTCCAACTTCCCTGAATTTTTCCCTGCTTTCTCAAGTCGCGTGCTTTCTTGGCGATTCCAGCATTACGTTTTGTGAGATGCTCATTCATGTACACATTTGTTCCCTTCAGCTTCTTTCCCTGTCTCAGCAATGCCATTTTAGATTTTCTGTTTATGAGTTTCACGAGCACGACTGGAGTGGCGTTGTTGTTTCTTCCGTTCAGTGGGATGCATGTTTCGATGGTATTAATGTCAATTTCAATTTCTTTTGATTGCAGAAAGTTGACCACTTGCTGTTCTGCTGAGACCATATCCATTTCCTCTGGTTCACCTTCATTATTCACAGCTTTCGCATAGGATCTTGGTTTAATTCGGTGCCCTGTCACAATGATATCATTCATTCGTTTATCCTGATCCATTTCATCTATGATATTCCTCAGCATGTTGTTGTCTTCTTGAAGGGTCTTCATTTGTTGCCACATGCCTTCATTTTTTCTGGAGGTGTTCTGAGTTTGCAGACTTTCTATATTTTGCTGCAGACTTTTCACATCTTGTTTGTGTTCTGTTGTTGCTTTTCTCAGATCTTTTTTCATTTCTTTCATTTGTTCTTTCATATCTTCTTTCCATCCATCCATCATTTCTTTCCATTCTTCTATCATTTCTTCTTTAAATTCATGGAATAGTTGTTGTAGTATCCCTTCTTGATTCCCACCATGTCCTGTGTCCAGCCTCAAATCTTGTTCCCATTTGTGTTCTGTGTCAGCTGACACCGAACGTTTCGGGATTTCAAGCTTTCCTTTAGCTTTTGGCATCGCGGCAGTCGCTGACGTCAGTGCCTCTTTGTCTTAACGGTAGTTGCTTCTTTGGCGACTCGCGGCACTTTTAACTTGTTTTTTCAACAATAGCGTACCTTGCGCCGTTCAGAGATCAATTTGAGGTGTCAGCCTGTCAACTTATATAATTCTGCGACGTCGGAATCACTTTAAAACAGCTGTAAACTCGTCATAGTTTTTGGTTACTAGGCAACCGCTTTAAACTGCAGCAAGACGCCGTTGGCTTGAGGCTAACGGCTCTTCCAACTCGCATTATTTCAGCGTATCAGTGCCTCTCAACTGACCAAAATCAGATCGAATATGCCAGGTGACTCTCCTGTGGCTGTGATCGCAAGTCAGTGGTTAAAATCTTCAGACTTAACAAAAACTCCGGTAGCAGAAGCGGAGCCTTTTTCTTTGCGTCCTTTCTCATTGACAGGTGTGAGGGAACACGGTGTCCGACATGGTCCAGACACAGGGTAAATGGCCGACCAGGGAGCTGTTGATTTAGCATTACGCCGGACAACGCATAAATCCAAGAGTGCTGACTCCAATATACTTTAAATCCACCAAATGCCAATAGATGGGACGACACCAGGACTGCACTGATGAATAAATTAAGCAGCTCTTATCTCTATATCGATAAACGTGCGTGTTCTTGTTTGGAGGACACGGAATAGCCAATATATTTGTGGGCCATTTGGGCCTTTGGTTCCAAAAGCAGATTAAATGCATTTCCTGACATTCTCTTTAAGGCCACAAACCTTGGCCACTATTAACATTGAACATCATTATGACAGAGAACGTGTGATTTGATGGTTGTATGTGCGTGTGTTTGGTTAGACATCACCAAAATAAAGAGGAGACTCCTTTATAATCAAGTAATCCACACGTGTCCAAACTTTGGCAGTAAAACCCGCCGGCGTAAGGAATCTTGCAGATTGCGTTCATTTTGTCAGCATCAAGTGGACAATGCGAGCAATTCAGGGCAACGGCCTTTAATTATGCTCTGAATAAACTCATGTGCAGCATTTACTTATATGACCCGATGCAAACAAGCTTCCCTAGTCATGGTACAAATTTAAAAAATATATAAATCCAACCAATCTAGGACGATTGTGCTAATATAAATATTTTCAAAAATAAAAATTGTTTCCGTAAATTCCCATTCAAACGAATGGGCATCTTAAAAAAGTTGTGCCATTTACCCGATTCCGACCTTTCAACCGTCCACACACACTACTCTTTCGAGATCTCAAAGGCAAAACATGTTTTTTCCCTTTCCCCAAATTCCGGGTTTTCCAGGAATTTATCCCTATTGACTATGAAAAGGGCAATATACAAACTATCGCATATCCCACATTTCTCATCCGATTTGAACCGTTCCACCATATTGCACAAGAGGGATTGATAACCACACTTTGATCAACTCAAAAACCGGTGATATTGCTCATTTGCTGGGCATGTAGGTCAAAGATTAGCCAGCTAGTTAGAATGCTAACATGAATGACAAACCGCAATCTAAAACCTGATATTCACTCGTGTACGTGGAACCTACATGCTGTGCTGTCTTATAGTGATAGATCTATAACAAAGACAACACACATTTGGCCACCCAACGAGCAACTTCCTGTAAGCAAGCATAAGTGTCTCTGACCTCTCCTGCGGAACTCAACCGTGTCAAAATATAACATTTTTGCATTCAATTTAGTCACTCAATGTGACTAAAGGTGTTTGTAGAAGTACACAACCCAAAACCAGTGAAGTTGGCACGTTGTGTAATTCGTAAATAAAAACAGAATACAATGATTTGAAAATCTTTTTCAACGTATATTCAATTGAATAGACTGCAAAGACAAGATATTTAATGTTCCAACTGAGAAACTTTTTTTTTTTTTGCAAATAATCATTATCTTAGAATTTAATGGCAGCAACACATTGCAAAAAAGTTGTCACAGGGGCATTTTTACCACTGTGTTACATGGCCTTTCCTTTTAACAACACTCAGTAAACGTTTGGGAACTGAGGAGACCAATTGTTGAAGCTTTTCAGGTGGAATTATTTCCCATTCTTGCTTGATGTACAGCTTAAGTTGTTCAACAGTTCGGGGTCTCCGTTGTGGTATTTTAGGCTTCATAATGCACCACACATTTTTAATGGGAGACAGGTCTGGACTACAGGCAGGCCAGTCTAGTGCACTCTTTTACTATGAAGCCACGCTGTTGTAACACGTGGCTTTGCATTGTCTTGCTGAAATAAGCAGGGACGTCCATGAAAAAGACGTTGCTTGGATGGCAACATATGTTGCTCCAAAACCTGTATGTACCTTTCAGCATTAATGGTGCCTTCACAGATGTGTAAGTTACCCATGCCTTGAGCACTAATACACCCCCATACCATCACACATGCTGCCTTTTCAACTTTGCGCCTATAACAATCTGGATGGTTCTTTTCCACTTTGTTCTGGAGGACACGAAGTCCACAGTTTCTAAAAACAATTTGAAATGTGGACTCGTCAGTCCACAGAACACTTTTCCACTTTGCGTCAGTCTATCTTAGATGAGCTCGGGCCCAGCGAAGCCAGCAGCGTTTCTGGGTGTTGCTGATAAACGGCTTTCGCTTTGCATAGTAGAGCTTTAACTTGCACTTTCACATGTAGCGACCAACTGCAGTTACTGACAGTGGTTTTCTGAAGTGTACCTGAGCCCTATGTGGTGATATCCTTTACACATTGATGTGGCTTTTTGATGCAGTACTGCCTGAGGGATCGAAGGTCCATATTATCATCGCTTACGTGCAGTGATTTCTCCAGATTCGCTGAACCTTTTGATGATATTTTTTCAATGTTTGTATTTATTTGTTGCCAAAACTTGATTTGGTTCCAATGCAACTCATGTTAACTTACTCATGTTTTCAAATCAATACACCAATTAAATTTTCAGATTTTTTTCGCTTTTATGGATGTGTTCTGAAAATGCTTGTTTTGCTCCCCGCAGCTGTAGTAGCCTTTAAAGAGGCGACCGCTGAACTTTGCTGACAGGTGGGTTGTTCACTGGCCCCGGGGACGCCGCGGCCCCGACCCTACCAATGGCCGACTCCCGTAAACTGTCTCGCATTCCGGTCGAAGGAGATTGGAGACGTGTGAGTTCCTCACCATTCGCTCGGTTTCGCTCACAATGAGCTTCAGAACGGCGCTAAAAATAGAAACCACATCCGAGATGCCAGCGGATGTGTCTGAGTTGCACTTGTATTGTCTGAGTGCAGGGAGATTGGGGAAGAAAAAAGAAAGATCGCTATGGAAAAGTGCTTTGTTTCGAGTATTTTTTCCACCCTGACAGGTGTTTGTGAACTCTCCCTAATGACTTCATTTTACCACTACATGTACACCTGTGACATCAACGGTACTTATTAATGATCCCGTCGACGTTCAACAACGTAATATCAAATTTGCCGTCTTAAGTCTTGAGACAAGAGGCGGTGAAAGTCTCACTCTCTCCATCCTCGGTGGTGATGCAACACAACCTACATCCATATCCTTGCACTGTGAGGTAAACTGATTAATGTGTCACCAGGATGACTCAAACTGACGACTACTGTAAGGGTGTGAGTGCCCCCCCCATGTGTCTGACTCACAGTGTAATAAAAATATATAGTGCGCCATTACGTCATCGTATATATATATTTTTTCCCACGTTTGCCTCCTGAGGTGAGTCCCAACTGACAATGATCTGCTAGCCGACTAGTCATCGAGGTGTGTGCTAACTATAAGCCGCAGATATATACGTTGCGAAATGAGTTATTTACACAGAAGTATTTTGTAAATATATATTTACATACCTTAATTGTTTCCAAGCGGTGTCTGTAACACGGCAGTAAAACGGCTGATCAAACAAAACAGAGGTCATCGTCATGGACCCACTGGCTGCGGAAGCTAGCTCTCCAATCAGCTAAACAGACTGACGTTTTGGTGAATTTACCGAGAAATTAGTGAAACTAAAACAACACAAAAATAATGCCGTCGTAAGTTAATATTACTACCACAGACACGTGTAGACGTGTTGGCGTATTAGCTAATGCCAACGACGCTCGCTTGATTACGTTCAAAAATTGCATGAAAACACTTCTATAGACATGACACATATAAACAGTTTTAGTTATGTTGTAAAACTTCTAAACGTTGTTTGGAGTGACAAATGAAGAATCCATACGAGTAGAAACGCAATGGACGGCTAGGAAGCAGAACAGCATTTCTACGTCCAGTTGAAAACACGAAATAGAAGGACTTGTCCAAAAGATGGCGCCATAGCACAAAAAATAACACAATTTCAGTGTATTTTTACTTTTATTTTTTTGAAACAACAAGGACTATCGTATTAACCGGACTACAAGCGCCCTGTTGTATAAGCTGCACCCACTACATTTTAGGAAAAAAAAGAAAAAAAATCCATACATTAGCCGCACCAAAATTATAAACCGGAGATATATATGTTGTGAAATTAGTTATATACGCAGAAATATTTTGTAAATGTTTATTTACATACCTTAATTGTTTCCAAACGATGTCAGTGACACGGTAGTAAAACGGCTGATCAAACAAAACAGAAGTCATCGTCATGGACCCACTAGCTGTGGAAGCTAGCTCTCCAATCAGCTAAACAGACTCAATAATTTCACGGTGACGTTTTGCCGAATTTACTGAGGAATTTGTGAAACTGAAACAATACAAAAATAATGAATATTTCTAACACAGACACTTGTATACATGTCAGCGTATTAGCTAATGCCAAGGACGCTTGCTTGCTTGTTTACTTACAAAAATTGCATGAAAACTGTCCCACTGACATCAAACGTGGGACAATTGTAGTTATATTGTAAAACTTACAAACGAGCGATGAATGAGGAATCCATACGAGTAGAAATTAAATGGCCTGCTGGAAAACGGAAAAGCATTTCTACATCCGGTTGAAAGCACGGCGTCATAGCACAAAAAATAACACCATATCAGTGTATTTTTACTTAAATTTTTTTATTTATTTAATTATACTAAGGATGAATGTCCCATAACAAGAAGATAGAGAAAAAGAAGCTTATCGACTACGGCGTCACCACGGACTGCACAAACTTTCAGGACTTATGCAGATCCTAAATACAGATCAGCAGGTACCAGAAAGTAAGAAAAGTTGCTTTTGCATAATATTGCGAAACAAAACGCCAGAAAATATGTCCTACCTTATACACACACCATAATAATACTCGTATGTTGAAGCACATCAAGCGGTGCGGCTTCATTGCTTACCAAAGCCGTACTAAAACATTTTGATACATTTTTGAGCAGACTTTGCATTCTGAAATATGGTATAAAAACCGACACAGTTGACGAGATGTAGACAATGGCGGCAGCTTACTCAAATCTCTTGTCCATTGGGCGTGCTTGTATGGATCCATTCCACCAATTGTATTTATTTATTGAGGTAGCGAGCTGTAGGAATAGGGTACAGTTTGATTTTTATTTTGTACGATCCATTTTAATCCAGTTTGTACAGTACAGGCATGTAAACAGAACCTTCAGTCAACAGAAATTGCTTCCGAGCCCCCACAATGCTTTTGCCATATCAGCTGCCCTTTCGAGCCCCATAATACAATTTTATGCTTGACATATTAGTTAGTCGATAACAGTCATCTGCCATTTTTCTGTACGGAAATGTATTTTACTGTCGGATTCACGGTCTTGACTTTGCGACGTTTCAAACGACAATCGTTATTGTTTCCTTGATTAAATCCTCATGCAGGCGCATAAACTCCCAAACGTGTCCATATACCCGCGGAAGATATTCAAAATATATACAAATCAATCAACCTATCAATAGCCTTTGTACAACCAGGTGAAAACTCATTGAGATTAAAATGTATGTTCCAAGAGGCAGCAAAATAAAGTTATAGAAATACATATATGAACAACACAAACAGGAGTCACACACCACAATTAGAAAATAAACTACTTACATATATTGACATAAAAACAATGTTTCAGTAAAAACAACTTAAAAACAAGTACAATGCCCAATAGAAACCGTTTCTCGATCCTTAAAAATGGCCTGAAATTACCCCAAAGGGAGCAGCTCAGGTAACCTCAGATCCTTCTGTCAGTTATTCCATGACCATGGAGCAGCATATATGAAAGCTTTTTTTAATCCAAGATTTGTGTTGGCTTTAGGAACAAACATTCTAAGTACTTCCTGTGACTTTCAGCTTAAAATTACCGGAAATTCCGGAAATTTTGGTAAAGGGGAAACATGTTTTGCAATGCTGAAGCTGAATTTAAAAGCTGAAGGACTGCAGAAAAAAGTTTGAAAAAACAATTTGGAATGGTTTGAAAATGTAAGAGCTGAAGCTCAACCGAAATGCTAGTGGAATGTAGAATGAATGGTAGAAACGGTTTAATTGTGAAATTGTTTGAACTTTAAAGATCAGAAACAGTACTGAAACGTACTGTGCATATAGAAATTATAAATATATGTCGTGATAGTTTTATAGATGTGTTTTGTTGAAAGGCATGGGTGTTATCCTCCTGGCCAAACAGCCTGGTTGCCAAAGTGATGTCCAAATTTGGTTGTTAGAGGGAGCGCTTCAACCGTTGAAGATGACATGTGTCTTCCCAGAATTCAATGCTGCAACAGTACTATGTTTTCAGCAAATTTTGTGGATAAAGCAACATCTTTTTTTACAATTTAATATGTTACGTCATTTAATGAAACATTTACAAGGGAGGGAAAAGAGTGAAAATTGTAACTCACAGCAGCAAAACAAAGTACATAAGAACAACAAAAACATCAGCAGTCACAAACCAAAAAGAAAAAATACATTTCTTACATATATTTCCATAAAAACAATGTATAAAATGTTTCAGTAAAAACAACCTAAAAAAAAAGTACAACACCCAATAGAAACAGTTTCTCGATCGTTTAAAATGGCCTGAAATTCCCCCAAAGGGTTCAGTTCAGATAACCTCAAATCCTTCTGTAAATTATTGCATGACCATGGAGCAGAAAGTTCTTTTAATCCAAAATTTGTGTTGGCTCTAGGAACAAACATGTTATGTATGTTCTGCGACCTTCAGCTTTAGCCACTGGAATCTCCACACATTAAAGAACACAAACACAACACAAACCAAACCAAGAGGTGATATATATACTAGAATTCCGATAGAAATTGTGTATGAATGCCTAATGTGCGTGAACCGCCGATACGCCTGAGCGGAACTGAAATTCTTGAATGTCCAGGGTGTATATTTCCCATTCATTGTCAACGGGGGAGAAAATTACTGGAAATTCCGGGAAAACTGGGGATTTTGGTAAAGGGGAAACATGTTTTGTGTTTGATATAAGGGAATTGCAGTGTGGGTGGATGGTTGAAACGTCGGATTCGGGTTTAAAAAATTAGAAACATGTTGAGAAATGTTCCCATTCATCTGAATGGGAATTCCCTGGACATTCAGGATTTAAGGGACATCCGGGAATTATTGAAAATATTAATACAAGCACAATTTTTCTTGATGATATAAATGGGTTGGTGATGGAATTTTTTGAATCGGTCGAAAAATTGGGAAATTTAAATGGCTATTTTGGAATTCCTGGAATTTCGTGAAAACCGGGAGTTTGTACAAAAAGGAAAATGGTAGTTGTGTTGTCCCAACTAAGAGAAACGGTTGTGGAAACGTTCCAAGAAGAGGTGAAAAAAGGGCTTTGGAAAATCTGAAATGTTGGGATTTCCTGGAATTTAATTTGAACTTGGAAAATAGTAGTTTGATTGTCCAAGGTGAGATGGGTGTGTGGAGGTAGAACGGTTCAAATCGGTCGAGAAATGCGGGAATTGTGCAAGTTAGAAAAATGGCCCATTCATTTCCAACGGGAAAAATGACTCGGAAAACCGGAAATTCTAGGTAATCTGGGATAATTGAAAAATCATTTTGGGAGGAGCACACCATTCCCGGTCGAGCCGAACCTTTTGATACTGGAACGGTTCTGATCGGATTAAAACACTAGGCTGTGTAAGGCGCCAAAGTTTTGCAAAGGAATAATAATAAATAGATTGTTTTTTTTTTTGTTTAGAATTGTATATTGTGTGAATGCTTGGACATTCACACAATATACAACACAACCATCGAGAAAATCTGCGTACTGAATAAGATGGTCAATTAGCCTTTGCATACAAAGTGCAATGGTGGACAAGGTTACCACAACCAGTATTAAAATGTAAGTGTGGGGGGCGTGGCCTGTGGACCTGCAGCAAAGCGTGATGTGCCAGGACCGGCTTCGAGATTAGCGACAGGTGTGTAGATGACACAGCTGAGAGTGTTTGTCTGATCACCTGTCGCTCTGTTAAAGGCAGCAGTCGGGAAGGAGAAGGGGGTTGTTGATGGTCGTTGAGGGTGGCGAGTTGGCAGCCGGAGCACGAGCAAGAGTGAGAAAAGAGGCTGAAGAAAAACCATGTGTGTGCTCACTGGCGAGATTGACAGACACGACAGACATTTGCTGAAAAGCATAAAAGAACATTTATTGCAAAATAAATCATTGTTCGCAAATATGACCGAGGCTGTCATGTCCGGCTTTGGTGATCCAAGGAACCCTGAGGAGCAAGACCTCCACAGTAAGCATCAAGTTTTTTCAAATAAGTGTCGGGTGCATTCATAAAAAGCAAGTCTCCATAATCTAGCAAAGGCATAAAAGTGGTCAAAATCAAGTGTTTCCTAATTTAAAAAAAGAGGACTCGTTTCTAAAGGAAACTTAGTTTAAGTTTAGCCATAAGTTTTTCTAAGTCAGATTTAAAAGACAAGTTTTTATCAAAACCAATCCCGAAGTACTTATACGTCGTGACCATTTCAAGTTTGACCTTATGAGCAGTTGATATTTTTGGAATGTTCAAAGACAGTTGTTTGCCATTCGAGTCAGCTGGGACTGAACAACATCAAAAGCTGACTGCAGCTCAAACAATGAACAACAAGAACTCCGGCTTATTAGTGATTCCCAGAGCCCAAAACAAGTCTGCAGGCTTTAGAGCGTTTTCTATTCGGGCTCCAGTACTCTGGAATGCCCTACCGGTAACAATTAGAGATGCCACCTCAGTAGAAGCATTTAAGTCCCGCCTTAAAACTCATTTGTATACTCTAGCCTTTAAATAAACCCCTTTTTTGACCAGTTGATCTGCCGCTTCTCTTTTCTGCTGTGACCCCCTCTCTTGCGTGGAGAGATAACCTCTCCTTGCAAGCTATCTATTCCAAGCTATCTGTACCAAGTCGGCACCCGGGGTGGACCACTCCTTATGCATTGTCTCTGAGCCCCGACTTGACTATATGCAAGTGGACCCCCTGCTGGCCCCACTATGGACTGGTCTCTCACATTCTTAACCGTATCCACTCGGCATCCAGTGCACCGGTCCAAGGTTTCTCACTGTTCCCATTGGGTTGAGTTTTTTCTTGCCCTGATGTGGGATCTGAGCTGAGGATGTTGTCGTGGTTTGTGCAGCCCTTTGAGACATTTGTGATTATGTAAATTATGAAAGTATTCATGAGAATTGTCATTAAGTCCCTCTGGAACTGACGCTAACGTAGCATTCGCACACTCTCGGCCGCCCTTCTAGTTATTACATTCTGAGAGCCGAGTCAGCAGAATGGTCTGAGCTAGCATGCGAGGTTATGAGGCGGCAGACACAAACATTAGCCTCATCCTCCTCACTTTCTCCGGCTAATCCACGGTCCCCCGACTGTGAGAGAAGCGTGGCGGTGCCGTACATTTACAGAAGCAGAAACATTTATTTTTAAAAACGGGAGTGTTAGGCTGACCCAGTTTTAACCAACACAGAGATGCAGTTCTGAGACATAAATCCATCATTGTTCAAAATGTATCTCTTTGCTCCATTCAGCGATCGTCCATGCAGTGGAATAGGATTTAATCCGACGTAGCGTATTGTTCAAAGAGTATCTTCTTACATTTTTAGGCAAATCGCTTTCATTTGTTTGGAAGCCAGATTTTTGCTGCTGGGCAGTGGTTGTGTTTCATTTTGGAAGCAGCATTTCAGCCTGCCAAGAAGGAACGTGCAACGGAAGTAGGCCATGGAGAGGTTCAAAGGAAAGATCCCCGTTGACGTCACAAGGCAAGACTTGGTCCGTCTTTTAGGTGGACTGCTTGTTCTGTTCAGGACCTCTTCCAAGATGACTTGGTACAAAAGGTGGACCACACCCTGGTGATATTGATCCCACAGTGGCTGCATGAAAACCAAATACATGAACCACTACATTTCCTTTATGCCTTGACAGCTGAGGGCATTATAATCAGGAAGGTTACAATTCAAATAAAATATATTAGTCTCCTGCTCCTTATTTTCCATAGGTCATAAAAAATTCCATAATTATCGATATCGACCGATATAATAACAATATTTAAATCATTACACCCTAAAAAAAAATTGTATCCATAGTTAAACAAGAATAACAGGGCAAATTAATGTTACACAGCCGTTATTTCCTAGAGCTAAACCTGAAGAAAATAGTTCTTCTCAGGTTTCTCTATGTTTACATTTTCACACTTTGCACAATTTCCTACATATTCCTGATTTTTGCACCTTCATTTTAAGAGTTTATTGTTAAGTGTTCAATGGGATTTTACTATTTTGTTGACATTGTTTGAGCGTTTTCCATGCTTGTTGACATTTCCTTTCTGCATTGACAGCTGAGGGCATTATAATCAGAGGAAGGTTACATTTCAAATAAAATATATTATTTTACTGCTCCTTTTTTCCATAGGTCATTAAAAAAATTATATAATTATCGATATCGACCGAAACAATAATAACATTTAAATAATTATTGCATAACAATTATTTTCCATAGTTAAATAACAATAACAGGGCAAAAACATGTTACACAGCTGTTATTTCCTAGAACTAAACCTGCAGAAAATAGTTCTCATGTTTCTCTGTTTACATTTTCACACTTTGCACTATTTTCTTACACTTTATGAATCATTTCTTAGATGTTCATTATTCTTAAGGGCTTATTGTTCAGTGTTCAATGTGATTTTACAATTTTGTTTACATTGTTTAAGTGTATTGACATTTGCATTCTGCCTTTACAGCGGAGGTTTATAATCAGAGGAAGGTTACATTTAATACATGTTTTTTCCTGGTCCTCATTTTTGGAAATATAAATGTTTATTGATATTGATGGATATAAAACATATACTTTTCAAATTTCCTTGTAATCACACAATATTTTCGGTATATTAGATGATTTTTTTTACCTGACATGTTTCGACTGTCATCGGCAGTCTTCTTCAAAAGGGTCACCTGAAACAATTCCATCTAATATACCGAAAATATTGTCTGCTTACAAGAACATTTTAAAAGTATATGAAAAAGAAGACACAATGAACCTTTTTGAGCGCATATACTGTACCAACAATCAAGAATAAAAACTACACAAAAACTTTTAATTCCAAATAATTCTACACAAGATGCTTTGGTTCAAATTTAAATAAAATCAGCTCAAATTAGAGACACTTTTTAAACAAAAACACTTAAAAAAAACCCAGCATATTATACTTTTCAATTTTGAAATAGAAAACCTTTAGAAACCTACAAAGATTGTAAAAAAAAACTAAGCACAAGTCTACTAATCATGTGTCCAAAAAATAGCATTAACTTATCACTACTGCATTGACTTTGACAGTCCCAGTAACATGAGAGAAAACACAAAACGACATGGAATCAGTCAAGGGAACGTAAACATCCATGAATAACAAAACAAAATGAACAACATAGTCCAACTATTGGGATTTATTACTCCATTATGCTGACACGGGCTCTAAAAGTGGAAGTGGTGCATGTGAAACTCAGCGTGGAAGTATTGTGCACAATCATTAAGGTGGAGCATCCACTCAAAACATTACATTGGTTGTCGCTTGCTTCAAAGAGCGTGGCACTTAAACATAAAATACAACATAAACGGTTTTAATTTAATGTTCTAGTAATAGGATGTAAACATGGTAGGGTGAAACCAGTTTCTTTACCCTTTTCAAAAGTGCAGTGCAAAGAAAGTTAAAGGTCTTGGCTGATTTCCATTAACTAGACATAACTTTAACTTTAACTTTAACTTAAACACACTGAAAAATCAAAGGATGGGGAGGCCATTTTGATATTTTAAACCAAGACGATGTATATATTATTTTAAACTTTACGGCTCAGTCATGAAAATGTGCAAAATAAATCAACGCTTAAAAATCTAGATTAACTTCAGATATATAGTAACTGACGCTTTAAAGTTTTATTACGTTTTTTTTTCTGTTTTGTGCCCTTTTTGTTGAAGAAAAACCCTGTTTTTAATGGCAAAAGCCCAAAATATGCAATATTTTCACCCCAAAAATTTTAAAAGTGGAATTTTTGAGGGGAAGTATTTCATCGACAACATTGATTTTGATTCGTTATTATTTTTTTAAAGACAGTTTTTTGGTTAGGAAAACAAAATCACACTAAAATTCCTAGTGATTTTGTTTTCCTAAAAAAAAACAGTCTTTAAAAAATAATAATGAATCAAAATCATGTTGTTACGAACGATTTAATCTTTTCACCCCAAAAAAATTTTAAAAGTGTAATTTTTGGGGTGAAGTTATTAATAATTCGTAACAACATTGATTTTGATTCATTATAATTTTTTTAAAGACAGTTTTTTGGTTAGAAAAACAAAATCACTAGGAATTTTAGTGTAAAATTCCCAGGGATACAAAAGGGCCCCAGACTTAATAAATATGTTAAAAATAAGTAAAACACTAATTATTTTTATGTTTTACTTTCAAAACTTAAATCTTTTGAGCAACATTATATCAATTTTACGTTTTTATTTTCTGTTTTATGGTATTTTTGTCATAGAAAACTTGTTTTTTTCATGGCAAAAGCCCGAAATATGCAATGTTTTCACCCAAAAAATGTTTCAAGTGGAAATTTTGGAGGTGAGGTAATAAATAATTATTATTATCCCATTTGATTCATTATTATTTTTGAAAGGCATTTTTTTTGTTAGGAAAACAAAATTACAATAAAATTCCCAGGGATAAAAAAGGCTTAAATATGTTAAAAATAAGTAAAATATGATTTATTTTTATGTTTCACTTTCAACGCTTGAATCTTTCGAGCAACTTTAGATCAATTATACGTTTTTATTGTCTGCCTGTCGATCTCACGATCCACTCTTCCCTCACTCGTGAACAAGACTCCTAGGTACTTGAACTCCTCCACTTGGAGCAAGATCTCCTCCCCAACCCGGAGATGGCACGCCACCCTTTTCCGGGCGAGAACCATGGACTCTGACTTGGAGGTGCTGATTCCCATCCCAGTCGCTTCAGATTCCCCAGGCACTGCTTCCTCATAGGAAGACGTGCTGGTAGGATTGAGGAGGTCTTCGAAGTATTCCCTCCACCGATCCACAACATCTGCAGTCGAGGTCAGCAGAACACCATCCCCACCATACACGGTGTTGACATTGCACTGCTTCCCCTTCCTGAGGCGGTGGATGGTGGTCCAGAATCGCTTCGAAGCCGTCCGGAAGTCGTTTTCCATGGCTTCCCCGAACTCCTCCAATGTCCGAGTTTTTGCCTCTGTGACCGCTGAAGCTGCACACCGCTTGGCCTGTCGGTACCTGTCTGCTGCCTCCGGAGTCCTATGAGCCAAAAGAGCCCGATAGGACTCTTTTTTTTCAGCTTGACAGCATCCCTCACCGCCGGTGTCCACCAGCGGGTTCTAGGATTACCGCCACGACAGGCACCAACCACCTTGCGGCCACAGCTCCAATCGGCCGCCTCAACAATAGAGGTACGGAACATCGTCCACTCGGACTCTATGTCCAGTGCCTCCCTCATGACATGTTCAAAGTTCTTCCGGAGGTGGGAATTGAAACTCTCTCTGACAGGAGACTCTGCCAGACGTTCCCAGCAGACTCTCACAATGCGTTTGGGCCTACCAGGTCTGTTCGGCATCCTCCCCCACCATCGCAGCCAACTCACCACCAGGTGGTGATCGGTAGAAAGCTACGCCCCTCTCTTCACCCGAGTGTCCAAAACATGAGACCGCAAATCCGATGACACAACTACAAAGTCGATCATGGAACTGCAGCCTAGGGTGTCCTGGTGCCAAGTGCACATATGGACACCCTTATGTATGAACATGGTGTTTGTTATTGACAATATGTGATGAGCACAAAAGTCCAATAACAAAACACCACACAGGTTCAGATCCGGGCGGCCATTCTTCCCAATCACGCCTCTTCAGGTTTCACTGTCGTTGCCAACATGAGCGTTGAAGTCCCCCAGTAGAACGAGGGAATCATCCGGGGAGCACTCTCCAGTACTCCCTCGAGTGAATCCAAAAAGGTTGGGTACTCTGAGCTGCCGCTTGGCGCGTAAGCGCATACAACAGTCAGGACCCGTTCCCCCACCCGAAGGCGGAGGGAAGCTACCCTCTCGTCCACTGGGTTGAACTCCAACGTGCAGGCTCTGAGCCGGGGGGCAACAAGAATTGCCACCCCAGCCCGTCGCCTCTCACTGCCAGCAACGCCAGAGTGGAAGAGAGTCCAGCCCCTCTCAAGACAACTGGTTCCAGAGCCCTTGCTGTGTGTCGAAGTGAGTCCGACTATGTCTAGCCGGAACTTCTCCACCTTGCGCACTAGCACAGGCTCCTTCCCCCCCAGCGAGGTGACGTTCCACGTCCCAAGAGCTAGCTTCTGTAGCCGAGGATGGGACCACCAAGTGCCCTGCCTTTGGCTGCCGCCCAGCTCACATTGCACCCGACCTCTATGGCCCCTGCTATGGGTGGTGAGCCCATTGGAGGGGGGACCCACGTTGCCTCTTCGGGCTGTGCCCGGCCGGGCCCCATGGGGACAGGCCCGGCCACCAGGCGCTCGCCATCGTGCCCCACCTCCGGGCCTGGCTCCAGAGGGGGACCCCGGCGACTCGTGTCCGGGCGAGGGAAATCTGGGTCCTTTGTTTTTGTTCTTCATAGAGGTCCTCGAGCTGCTCTTTGTCTGATCCCTCACCTAGGACCAGTTTGCCTTGGGAGACCTTACCAGGGGGCATAAAAGCCCCCGGACAACATAGCTCCTAGGATCATTGGGACACGCAAACTCCTCTACCACGTTAAGGTGGCAGCTCAGAGAGTATGTTTTACTTTCAACGCTTAAATCTTTCGACCAATTTTAGATCAATCCTACATTTTTATTTTCTGTTTTATGCCCTTTTTGCCGTAGAAAACTTATTTTTTTCATAACAAGATTGATTTTGATTCATTATTATTTTTTGAGCAATGACAGTTTTAAAGGCCTACTGAAATGATTTTTTTTAATTTAAACGGGGATAGCAGATCTATTCTATGTGTCATACTTGATCATTTCGCGATATTGCCATATTTTTGCTGAAAGGATTTAGTATAGAACAACGACGATAAAGATCGCAACTTTTGGTATCTGATAAAAAAAGGCTTGCCCCTACCGGAAGTAGCGTGACGTAGTCAATTGAACATACACGCAAAGTTCCCTATTGTTTACAATGATGGCCGCCAGAAGTGAGAGAGATTCGGACCAAGAAAGTGACGATTTTCCCATTAGTTTGAGCGAGGATGAAAGATTTGTAAATGAGGAAAGTGCAAGTGAAGGACTAGTGTGGAGTGGAAGATGCTGTGAGAGTTGGGGGTGACCTGATATTCAGCTGGAAATGACTACAACAGTAAATAAACAAAAGACATATATATACTCTATTAGCCACAACACAACCAGGCTTATATTTAATATGCTACAAATTAATCCCGCATAAAAACACCTAGGTGTTTGTTATGCTAGCTCCTAGCTCCTAGCTACTAGCTCGAGCTAGTTATAGCTCGAGCGGGTAATATTAACGGAATCCCGTATATATAACCCGCCAATACAATTCAAACACCTGCACAACACACACACTCACTCAGCCCAAACAACCGTTCACCTAACCCAAGGTTCATAAAGCTTATATATTTAATCAAAGTTACGTACATGACACGCACGTACTGGCAAGCAATCAAATGTTTGGAAGCGCGCGGGTGGGACCTGATATCCAGCTGGGAATGACTACAACAGTAAATAAACACAAGACATATATATACTCTATTAGCCACAACACAACCAGGCTTATATTTAATATGCCACAAATTAATCCTAATGCTAGCTCCTAGCTACTAGCTCGAGCTAGTTATAGCAAGCGATCAAATGTTTGGAAGCGCAGCTGTGTACTCACGGTATCGCAACTGTGTATCCAAATCAAAGTCCTCCTGGTAAGAGTCTCTGTTGTCCGAGTTCTTCGATCTTGACTGCATCTTTCGGGAATGTAAACAAAGAAGCGCCGGCTGTGTACGTGTTGCTGCTGACTTCCCTCGCAAAATAGACGCTTCGCACCGACAACTTTCTTCTTTGCTTGCTCAGCTTCTTTCTCCATAATGCAATGAACAAATTGCAACAGATTCACCAACACAGATGTCCAGAATACTGTGGAATAATGACATGAAAACAGAGCTATTTCGTATTGGCTTCAATGGTGTCCGAATACTTCCGTTTCAATGATTGACGTCACGCGCATACGTCATCCTCAGAGGCGTTTCGAACCGTAAGTTTAGCGGGAAATTTAAAATTGCACTTTATAAGTTAACCCGGCCGTATTGGCATGTGTTGCAATGTTAAGATTTCATCATTGATATATAAACTATCAGACTGTGTGGTCGGTAGTAGTGGCTTTCAGTAGGCCTTTAAAGAAAAAAAACAGGCTTAATGGCAGCTTTGTGTTATTAGAGTCAACATTACAACGTTTTCTCGTTACATTTCACCTTTTTGCGCTTTTATTCCACTTTTTTAATGTTTTTTTTTGTAATGGTATTTTTAGAATGTTACAAATGTAACTGTGGGCCGCAAATGGCCTCAGGGCCACACTTTGAAAAAACCCTATACTATAGTATATCATAAGTCTCAAACCAATCTCTTTGTAATTGACCCAGAGTGTTTATTCATGAAGATAAATGCCCATCAGAAACGGACTGAGTGAAAACGCAGAGTGGCAAGGATAACGAGACGGGGGCGAGGAGGGTTAATGACGCTAATACAGCAAAAACGTCGTTCCTGAGCAGCACACATGTCCAGGTCAGTGCCATGCAAGTGGCGATGATGAATTAATGAGGCTGCGGCCACTTCACCTCTTTTAATCATCCCTTCATCTCGTGTCACACAATGCCTGCTCGTTAGCCACTTCAGGAAATGGCAGCGTTTTGGCTCAAGAGGTACAAGGGTTCTCACTTCTGGCAACAAATGTGTGTTCTAATCATGGCAGATTCAGTAACAAACAACGAAAACGACGAATTTTGGACAAATGAGGATTCCCAACTCTATCTTTTTGAAGCTGAATATACTGAGGATGACCTGCTGCTTCTAGAAACTAGCACAAAAGAAGAGTGAGACGTTGGTGTGGACAGAAGCCGGGAGAGTGAGGTGAAATGGACTCGAAGCTGAAAAATGGGGAATTTGAAGCCAAGCTATGTTGACATAAATGGAGTTCTTACCCAAATAAACGGGCCAGCTGAACCAAACGCACAAATGTCCATCGAGTGAGTCACATTTTAAATATTGATCATGATACATACAGCACGTCATGTGTGTTAGTACAACTACAGTACATACACTGTCTGGCTAGCTGTGTACAAATGAAGTATGAAATAATACTTTACACATACTGTAATATGATTGATCATGTTTTTCACTCAGTACATATTGGTGTCCTATTACATTGTGCTCAGAAAATGAGAAAACGACAATGTTTTCTGCGAAATATGCAAGTGCTAGCATGTTAGCTTACAGTATGTGAAACTTGTTTCATCGAGGCAAGTGATTGTACGTAAGTTTTACGAAACACAAGTGTGATTAGTATGAAAATCATTCATTACGACTTACATTTGTAGGCTTCTCTGGGTCTCTGGTCTGCCATCTTGTTTTTCCTTGCACTCAAAATCTAAGGTGGTACCCGAGCTCACTTTGTTTTGAAGTGAATTAATTAACTCATATCATGTTTTGCTTATGGTGAAGATTGACATCCAAAATTGGAGAAGGCGAACCACCAAGTTGAATTAAATAGTGGTATTTCAATTTGAGCACATAATAAGATAAGGCAACCTTAGTTTGATATTCGCAGGTGGATTGGATCACTTCTCGTAGGAAAAGAGGCTCTAATTGGGACTTTGGAATGCAAAAGTGATAGCCCTATCCTTGAGAGGAGACTACCTGTCTCGCTCAAAGACAACATTTGAGTTAAGTTAAAGTTAAAGTTAAAGTACCAATGATTGTCACACACACACACTAGGTGTGGTGAAATTTGTCCTTTGCATTTGACCCATCGCCTTGTTCACCCCCTGGGAGTTGAGGGGAGCAGTGAGCAGAAGCGATGGCCATGCCCGGGAATCATTTTTGGTGATTCAACCCCCAATTCCAACCCTTGATGCTGAGTGCCAAGCAGGGAGGTAATGGGTCCCATTTTTATAGTCTTTTGTATGATTCGGCCGGGGTTTGAACTCACGACCTACCGATCTCAGGGCGGACACTCTAACCACAGGGCCACTGAGTAGGCTAGTTATGACTTAAATCAGTTGTTTTTCAGACATTTTCACATGAAAATCTCCTTACATGGTCAGGTTGTGACCATGACTTAGCACACACCCAGACAGAGAAAGAAGGAATAAAAGACTGGTGGTTTGGCTTCTCCAGTTTAGGAGTAGATACCTTTTTTTACCAAGGCTCCTCCGGGTACTGCAGTCCTGTATAATGATGCTCGCTTGTAATAAAAGCAACTTTTTGTTCAGCAAAGCGTCTCCGACGTCTCTTTTGATCTAGCCGCACTGTTGTGTTGCCCTCCTGCAACAAGTGACAAGACCAGAAATACACTTCAGTTTCAACACCACTTGAGGCACTTTACCAAGTGTTAAGGGTTAAGACTCGGGTTGGGGTTTAGTCTGAGCGCTGGTGCCAAAGCCCAAACAATTGAAGCTCCAACAGGAGGAGTGCATGCCCAGACAAGAATGTGTTTGCCAGCTGTCAGGACGCAAAGGACTCCGTCAATGCCAACAGCCGTCGATAGGATGGAATCCTCCGAGTTAGCACTGAGGTGGTGTGTGGCGAAACGATTGCTGTAAAACGAGCATCAAATCAGTCGTTAAAATGGAATCAGTTCAGTTGTATTGCACCTGAAACCAGACACGTCTTTAAATCCTGGTATTTGTTCGGGGCTAAACATTGAGTTGTGGTTGTTGTTTGTATAGGAAACATTTGCTGTGGTCAATTTAAACGGATATAATACTTGTGCTGATTATGGCAGTAGTACAGAGTAAGATACGACTAAACAAACAGACTTTATCAGCTGTGTGCTGTAGCTATGTCTAATCACTAAACACAACTGTGACAATGTGTGTTCTAATCTCAAACTCAAAATCAATAGAATATGTTTAGTCGGCACAACTTCCTCTTATCAACCAATGGCTCCACTCTCATTATGGCCCGCCTTCCTATGGACTGTTGTCCCCCTTTCCCCCCGGATTCTAACCCCCTGCTTTGGAAGGACTCGTTTGACGGAGTGTGTCTGTGCGCACACACCCACAAAGCGCACAAGCAGAAACAGTGTGGAGAGGGAAAAAAATGGCAAATAAAGGAAATTCTACTGGTTAATAAGGAGGGTTCAAAACTATTGATAAAGATGGTGCTTTAAACACAGAAGTGCTTTAAAACATGCCTCGCCATAGGTGGCATGATTAAAGTATTGCCACCTTTGCGTCAAAGTTAGCTAAACAATGAAATAACAAGCAGTCAGATCGCACACAGCTGCTTGGCTTAATGCCAAACATTAGCGGCGTTAAAACCATTCCTAAAACCATGTTCTCTTTCATTTTGCCTATTTTTGGGGGGAAAGATCATTTTTTACTTATTTCTGCTTCTTTTCATTCATAATTGACTTTCATGTTGTTTTATTTTTATTTTATTCCATTGTTTGATTTTTAATTAACAAAATAAATAACTAAACTGAACTGAATTCACACTTGCACAGTTTGGTTGTTCACCGTATTTTCCGGACCATAGGGCGCACCAGTTTATAAGGCGCACCGCCGATGAATGGTCTATTTCTGATCTTTTTTCATATATAAGGCACACCAGATTATAAGGCGCATTAAAGGAGGCATATTATTATTATTTTTTCTAAACGTAAAACACTTCCTACATAACATGTAATAGTGGTTCTTTGGTCAAAATGTTGCATAGATGATGTTTTACAGATCATCTTCAAGTCGCTTTCTGACAGTCGCTTCAGGATGTGCCGTTTTGTGGGCGATCTTGTTTACGTGGCTCACCTTCGAAAGCGTCTTCTTCCCGTCATCTCCTGTTGTAGCGGTGTAGCATGCAAGGACGGGAGTGGAAGAAGTGTCAAAAGATGGAGCTAACGGTTTTAATGACATTCAGACTTTACTTCAATCAATAACGGAGCAGCATCTCCTTGTCCGGAAACAACCACACGGGAAATGTGTCCCTTGAAAAACCATCCAACCGGAACTCTCTAATAGCTAAAGTTCCTTGGGTGAATAATGTAAACTCACTACACCGGTATGTTTTAGCGCTTTCATGGCGAGTTTACTGACAGATATAAGTAAGAACTTTACACTACTTTATATTACAAATGGCAACAGTGGAGGATGAATGTCCCATAACAAGAAGATAGCGAAAAAGAAGAAGCTTATCGACTACAAAGGCGGACGAGCGCAATTTTTCAGGACTTATGCAGATCCCAAATACAGATCAGCAGGTACCAGATGGTAAGAAAAGTTGCTTTTGTATAATATTGCGAAACAAAACGCCAGATAATATGTCTTACCTTATACACACACCATAATAATAATCCTATGTTGAAGCACAGTACAATCCTTCAAGCGGTGCGGCTTCATAGCTTACCAAAGTCGTACTAAAACATTTTGATAGATTTTTGAGCGCCGTGTGTAATGTTCTATATTTTCAATGTAACAGATACAATGTTGGTGTTGTTTACTGCTGTCATATTGCCATCATATTGCAGTCTACTCTAAATCTGAAGTCTGACTGCCATCTACAGGTCACACTTATCATTACACCACGTACCAGATAAAATTGCTTTGAGGTCGGTAAGCACAACCAGAATTATGCCGTACATTAGGCGCACTGTGGAGTTTTGAGGGGGGGAAAATGATTTTAAGTGCGCTTTATAGTCTGGAATATACGGTAATTATTATTCTGTATGTGCTTGTAATAGTATGATCATGTTTTCTTTTGATTTAGTCTTTTAAAAAGTGCTATATAAACAAAATGTTTTATTAATATTATTACTGGTAACACTTTCAAGACCTAAAAAGTTACAGGGGACGGCGTGGCGCAGTTGGGAGAGTGGCCGTGCCAGCAACCTGAGGGTTCCTGGTTCAATCCCCACCATCTACCAACCTCGTCACGTCCGTTGTGTCCTTGAGCAAGACACTTCACCCTTGCTCCTGATGGGTTGTGGTTAGGGCCTTGCATGGCAGCTCCCGCCATCAGTGTGTGAATGTGTGTGTGAATGGGTGAATGTGGAAATAGTGTCAAAGCGCTTTGAGTACCTAGAAGGTAGAAAAGCGCTATACAAGTATAACCCATTTATTATAATGTGATGTCTTTACTTGCAACCTCTTTTGACAGCACAAGACAAAAAAAACACACAATTTTAATGAAACATCACTAAAATGACCACACTTTTGTCTTTTTTCTTTTAAATCCCCCGAAAATGTTGCATTTATATCCTCCCCCTCCCAACCCTGCATCTTACCCACTCACATACACATCCGCACAACCTTTCTCTCTTTTCTCCTGGCTACCCACCTTCTCTCATCTTTGCCTCTTCAGTTGTCCTTTACCTAATTTAAAGTGAAAGTGACCTTTTGTGCGCATGCATCTGCAAACACGCATGCACCGTAATGACACTCTGTGTGTGTGTGTGTGTGTGTGTGTGTGTGTGTGTGTGTGTGTGTGTGTGTGTGTGTGTGTGTGTGTGTGTGTGTGTGTGTGTGTGTGTGTGTGTGTGTGTGTGTGTGTGTGTGTGTGTGTGTCCACCCCGCGATACAACATGAAATGCAATTACATCTGTCCTTGACAACATTCCACTCGCTCCTTGTCTACTTGAGGCAAATTACCTGCTCAGCACTATCACACCTATGAAAGGTAGGGAGGACGTCACATGTCTCAACCAGGGATGTTCCCATCTGACTCTTATGCTGCCAATCCCGATACCAAACGTCCACGGGTGAGATCAACTGATATCAACATCGATACCATCCATCCATTTTCTACCGCTTGTCCCTTTTTGGGGTCGCGGGGGGTGCTGTAGCCTATCTCAGCTGCATTCGGGCGGAAGGCGGGGTACACCCTGGACAAGTCGCCACCTCATCAACATCGATACCAATTACATGTATTAACAGTGGATTTTTTCGATATATTTATGGTCAGTGCTATTGAGATTAGGGTTGTACGGTATACCGGTACTAGTATAGTATCGTGGTACTAATGAATCAAAAACGGTAATATACTCTGATTGAAAAGTACCGGCTCCCCATTTTTATTTTTATTTTTTTACGGGCTAATCATAATCGGTACAATACCGCCTTTAAAAAATACCGGTTCTCTTTTTTTTTCTTTTGTTTTGGGCATGACAGCGCGTCGTCACGTCGTGACATTGCTGGTTTTATGAGCAGAGGAGCATGTTCAGCAGCGCACACGCATAGAGTACTTACAAGCAGACACAGTGTGTAGACAGAAAAGGGAGAACGGACGCATTTTGGCTTAAAAACTAAAGATAAAGGTGACGTTTTAACACTGAAACGTCCTCAGGAAGAGGTGCTTTAAGACATGGCTAGCTGGCTAGCGGCTAACATCCATCCGCAGTCGGCAGTGTTTTAGGTACTTCTAAATCACTAATCCTCGCCTCCATGGCGACAAATAAAGTATGTTTCTTACAAGTATCATCCCTGCAGGACGAGGAGTAGCTAAACATGCTTCACTACACACCGTAGGAGGTTACAATAGCTCACCGGCATCACCGCTAACAAAAGATAGCGCTCCTGAATGTAAACAAATGCCATGGGTGGATCTACACCTGACGTCCACTGTAATGATACCAAGTACAATAGTGTATCTAGTCAATACTACAATTATTACATCAATATTTTTTATCGTCACAAAATCTTTTTTTCTTTTTTTAATAGTCATATTATGTTGCCATCCAAGCAACGTTATCATGAACGCCACTGCTTATTTCAGCAAGACAATGCCAAGCCACATGTTACAACAGCGTGACTTCATAGTAAAAGAGTGCGGGTACTAGACTGGCCTGCCTGTAGTCCAGACCTGTCTCCCATTGAAAATGTGTGGCGCATTATGAAGCCTAAAATACCACAATGAAGACTCCCGGACTGGTGAACAACTTAAGTTGTACATCAAGCAAGAATGGGAAAAAATTCCACCTGAAAAGCTTCAAAAATTGGTCTCCTCAGTTCCCAAACGTTTACTGAGTGTTGTTAAAAGGAAAGGCCATGTAACACAGCGGTAAAAATGCCCATGTGGCAACTTTTTTGCAATGTGTTTCTGCCATTAAATTCAAAGTTAATGATTATTTGCAAAAAAAATGAAGTTTCTCAATTCTAACATTAAATATCTTGTCTTTGCAGTCTATTCAATTGAATATATCTATTATTTACCATTTACACAACGTGCCAACTTCACTGGTTATGGGTTTTGTATATAATACATCATGTGAGCAATAAAAGTGATTAATCATTCTAATACAACAAACACTGCCACTGCGTACTCATAATGCAACAGGTCAAAATTACATTACCCAGAATGCATTTCTGCGAAAGTATTGCTGTTTTGCTCATTTCAGATTAAATAAAAAAATTTTCTTTACCACATCAAATATATTTTCCGATAGCGTTGAACATTTACTTGCATTCAAGGTTATTTTCAGGGAGGGAAAAAACTGACAACGTAAGTGAAATTGGTAGTACCAATTGTATTGTCCAATTTTTGGGGGGAATCATGATCAGTGTAGGAGCTGGGAATTATTTGGCTTTGTTAGACAGATAGCGTTTTTGTCCTGACTGAGACAAACATTTTAATGGTGGAACAGTTGAAATTGGTTGAAAGATGTGGGAGAAGAAGCAAAATGAAAAAAGGGGTTTGGGGGGAAACTGGAAAATTATGAATTTCAGGAAAACCTTTGTAAATCAATCCGATGAACAATGTGGGAGTTATGGACGACCAGAGAAGAATCAGAATAGGTGAAAAATACTCGGAATAACATAACCTGTTCAAACAATAATTGATTTTTGATAGACATGCGTCAAAGAGATTTTGAGGGCAGTTTTGCATCGCCGGGTTTCTGTGGGCGGAGACGTGCATTAAGTTGTGAATTGGAATCGTGTAATTGCACCTGGTGCTGTGAGACTCCGTTATCACTCGTTTGCATTATCAACTCAGCAGCCGCAGTGTCGCAATTCACACGGGGCAAAAAAACGCTGGTCAATAGCGGCCGGGCAGCGAGAGTGCGGACCACCAGGAGGCGGACGAGCGTGTACGGGACAGAGTGAAAGTAGCTCCCCCTGTTGTGGGACCAGCCTCTTCGCCCAGAGTGACTTCAGTGGGCTCTCCTCCATCCCTCGGCCCATCTCTGCCTCTCAATTAAATTCTAATCAATGGGAAAGCCTCATTATCCTCTCGGCCTGCAATGCTGTGGAATTGATCCGTGTCCCGGTGGAACTGTTACACAATGCTAAATTATATGGTCAGTGTTGGGACACGTAAGACGTGTGCGGTAAAGATGAGACAACCCCAACTTTCCACAGGAGTTGCCCAAAAAGGGTCTTTAACGTCCACCTAGTGTTTACTTGCATCCTTTTTTCTCTATAAATCCAGGTTATTGTTTCCTTGTTTCCAAAAGATCAGCCTTCTTACTTGCAGAAGAGGGAGGTCATTGAACCTGCCTGACTGCAAATGTTGGAATTCACTCGTTACATTAAAGACTTTTAGATCCAAGCAAATTAACTTTATGCAACGTGACCTTTTACTCCCCTTATTTTCTTAGACCCTATTCTGTTCCCAGTTGGGCCCTGAGGGAGGTCTGTGCTCTGCTGAGTGGCATTTTAGTTATGCAATTACTAGCTTGCTAAAGCTAACATTCCAACGGTGGCCTAAGAATGAAATCCCCATACTGCACAGCACACATACTACAGTCAAGTAACAATTTTAACTAGTTAATTTACTTGTTCCCCCTGCTACGGCACGCCCCGAGGGTCAAAATGGTAACAACTAAGTTACCGCGTTATCGCGTTAACTTTGACAAACATTATATATATATATATATATTTTTATATATATATATATACATATATATATATATATATATATATATATATATATATATATATATATATATATATATATATATATATATATATATATATATATATATATATATATATATATATATATATATATATATATATATATGGAGGAATGTGGTGACACCCAATAATATTAAAAATGATTGATTTTGAATCGTTATCATTATATATTGATTTAAATCCACATACCGCACAGCACACATACTACAGTCAAGTACCAATTTTAACTAGTTATTGTACTTGTTCCCCCTGCTACAGCACGCCCCGAGGGTCAAAAAGGAAGTGGTTGCGTTAAAAATTAACAATTAATTTGACAACCCTAATATATATACACACACATTTATACATGCACATATATATACAGTTATACACATACATATGCACATATGTATACATACATAAATATATACATACAAATGTATATACATATATAGATATATAGATACTATACATATATATATATATATATATATATATATATATATATATATATATATATATATATATATATATATATATATATATATATATATATATATATATATATATATATATATATATACATACATACATACGTAGACATACATACACATACATACATACATACATACATACATACATACATACATACATACATACATACATACATACATACATACATATGTATATATATGTATATATAGTAGGAAGTTGGAACTTGGTCAAATTGTGGGCACCCATGTTCTAGAACGTATCCATCAAAGAAACTTTTATGTGGCCTGCTCAAGCATGCCTGAAATTATTCGCTGTTGTCATATTACAAGATTATCCTTTTAACGTCGAGCAGCGGGGGGAAAAAACTTCTCCGATTTGTGGCATCACACTTTGAATGTCAAATCTGTAAGACAACCATTTCCAAGACAAACATACAAAGTAGAGAAAGGTGTGACGGAGTTGAAGTAAAAAATGTGGGTCCTATCACAGCGAGACAAGGACAGACGTGTCCGGAGGGGGAAGCCTGCTCAGAAAGCACCTGGCGAGACCCCGCCAAAGCAGACAGACGATCCACCGCCGGGACGCCTGACAGCTTACACAAACACCTTGTGGAAGTGTGAAAGAACCTTGAAAACTATGGATTTACCCCGTTTAAAGTGTCCACGTACACACACACACAGCCATCTCTTTGTGAGAGGACACAAGGGGAACATGTCAAGTCTGGGAAGAAGGAAACTGTCCTAACATAAGAATACAAAGTGGATAATGTCCTCTGTAATGGACATTTCTAGTGTTTTTGCTGAATGAAGAGCTTGGAGTGGCCTGGGTCTGCAGTGGCATCACTTAGTGCACATCCACTTAGTCTGGACCCCCTGACACAAACCAAGAAGAAATGTGTGTGCAGGGATTGGTGTCATTCACATTTTAAACCAATATGGTACCCATTCTATGTACCTGGACCACAACATTACTGATTTGTAGTACTTGTGTGTATTCATGTGTTAATCGTATGTCGATAGTTGTTGTTTTTTTCATTAGAGCATTGAGCTGGTAAGGATAACTGTGCTGTCAATTGTTATATATACAGTTGTGGTCAAAAGTTTTCATACACTTGTCAAGAACATAATGTCACGGCTGTCTTGAGTTTCCAATACTTTCTACAACTCTTATTTTTTTTGTGATAGAGTGATTGGAGCACATACTAGTTGGTCACAAAATGCATTTATGAAATTTGGTTCTTTTATGAATTTATTATGGGTCTACTGAAAATGTGAGCAAATCTGCTGGGTCAAAAGTATACATACATCAATGTTAATATTTGGTTACATGTCCCTTGGCAAGTTTC
>NC_084736.1:29836460-29856460 GCF_033978785.1 Entelurus aequoreus | reverse complement strand
ATATCTCTTATGTGTGACTGCCATCATATTGCAGTCTACACCTATCTCTTATGTGTGACTGCCATCATATTGCAGTCTACACGTATCTCTTATTTGTGACTGCCATTATATTGCAGTCTACACGTACCTCTTATGTGTGACTGCCATCATATTTTAGTCTACACATATCTCCTATGTGTGACTGCCATCATATTGCAGTCTACACATATCTCCTATGTGTGACTGCCATCATATTGCAGTCTACACATATATCATATGTGTCAGTGACGTGCGGTGAGGTTCATGGCTGGTGAGGCACTGACTTCATCACAGTCAGATTTACAAACATATGAACCCTAAAGAGTATCCTATTCACCATTTGATTTGGCAGCAGTTAACGGGTTATGTTTAAAAGCTCATACCAGCATTCTTCCCTGCTTGGCACTCAGCATCAAGGGTTGGAATTGGGGGTTAAATCACCAAAAATGATTCCCGGGCGCGGCACCGCTGCTGCCCACTGCTCCCCTCACCTCCCAGGGGGTGATCAAGGGGATGGGTCAAATGCAGAGGACAAATTTCACCACACCTAGTGTGTGTGACAATCATTGGTACTTTAACTTAACTTTAACTTTACACATACAAACTGTAGCACACAAAAAAGCACATTTAATTAAAAAAAATGTTATTATGGTCTTGCCTTTACTTATAAATGATGTCCATGCGCCGCTCCTTCTGAACAAAAGCATCGATAAGTTGTTTATAGAAGTCTTCCTTATCTTTCTTCAGTTTTAAAAGTCTCTCTGTCTCGATGGAGATCTTCCTTTAATTATTACCTACTGCTTCGTTTGAAAGTCCAGTTTAGAAAACTGTTTTATTTTAGATATGTAATCCTCCATGTTAAAAGTCCAGGCGAGAGGAAAAAATTAAACGATCGCTAACTGTTGCTGCTTGTTGTCACTTATTCTGCAGCCGAGTAGTCGCAAAAATTATCCCTGGGATCACTAGCGCCCTCTACCACCATGAGGCGGGATTACTGCGAGCCTCAGCCAGTGCGTCTTCGCAGCCGTTTTATGATTGCTCAGCACAAGAAATACGTTACACACATACAGTTGTTGACAAAATACACTGTACATTATATACCCCAGCCAACTAAACTATGGAAATGTATAATATAATTCATATAGCAATATGGTCTCACTGCACAGCAGGCCAGCAGTTAGCCGAGTCATTGCGCAATCCATGGTGAGGCTCAACTGGCTGCTGATCACCGCAAGTCTCTTCTCAGTATTTGAACGGCAAATGTGAAAATTCAGCGATTTTGAATAAAAACAATCTAAAACTGGGGAAGTTAAATGGAAAATAACTTTATAGTATAATCACTTGTTACATATAACAATGTAATTATTTGTTTTTCTTTTTACATTTTTTTTCTTTCCATGATGGCACGTGAGGCCCCGCCTCACCTGCCTCCCTGACTGCACGTCACTGATATGTGTGACTGCCATCATATTGCAGTCTACACATATATTTTATGTGTAACTGCCATCAAATTGCAGTCTACACGTATCTCTTCTGTGTGACTGCCATCATATTGCAATCTACACGTATCTCTTATTTGTGACTGCCATCATATTGCAGTCTACACAGATCTCCTTTGTGTGACTGCCATCATATTGCAGTCTACACAGATCTCCTTTGTGTGACTGCCATCATATTGCAGTCTACACATATCTTTTATGTGTTACTGCCATCATATTGCAGTCTACACGTATCTCTTATGTGTGACTGCCATCATATTGCAGTCTACACGTATCTCTTATGTGTGACTGCCATCATATTTTAGTCTACACGTATCTCTAATATGTGACTGCCATCATATTGCAGTCTACACATATCTCCTATGTGTGACTGCCATCATATTGCAGTCTACACATATACCATGTGTGACTGCCATCATATTGCAGTCTACACATATTTTATGTGTTGCTGCCATCAAATTGCAGTCTACACGTATCTCTTATATGCGACTGACATTCTATTGCAGTCTATGCGTATCTCTTGTGTGACTGCCATCATATTGCAGTCTACACGTACAGTACCTCTTATGTGTGACTGCCATCATATTGCAGTCTTTACGTATCTCTTATGTGTGACTCCCATCATATTTTAGTCTACACGTATCTCTAATATGTGACTGCCATCATAATGCGGTCTATACGTATCTTTTATGTGTGACTGCCATCAAATTGCTTTCTGCACGTATCTCTTCTGTGTGACTGCCATCATATTGCAGTCTACACGTATTTCTTATTTGTGACTGCCATCATATTGCAGTCTACACGTACCTCTTATGTGTGACTGCCCTAATATTGCAGTCTACACATATCTCTTTGTGACTGCCATCATATTGCAGTCTACACATATTTCGTATGTGTGACTGCCATCATATCGCAGTCTACACGTAACTCTTATGTGTGACTGCCATCACATTACAGTCTACTTATATCTCATATCTGTGACTGTCATCATATTGCAGTCTACACGTAACTCTTATGTGTGACTGCCATCATATTGCAGTCTACATGTATCTCTTATGTGTGACTGCCATCATGTTGCAGTCTACACGTATCTCTTATGTGTGACTGCCATCATATTGCAGTCTACACATATCTCTTGTGTGACTGCCATCATATTGCAGTCTACACGTATCTCTAATGTGTGACTGCCATCATATTGCAGTCTACACATACACAGACGTATTCCTCCACTTGAAGTTGCGTAAGAATGGAAGTTTGTGGTTTTGGTAGTGCACTCACACACGCTCCACAGGACCTCTTAAGTTGTCTCCCATGTTTTTTTTAAGTCCGCAGTGCTGGATGTTGGGTACTTAAAGGGAGTCGAATAAATTGTGCATCCAACAAAACATGAATAATAACATTTTCCTGAGAGCCCACAGCTTGTTCACAGCTACTTTCAAAAAGTCTGTCCCGTCTGTCCGGGCGCGCTCTTTCGCAACGATTAGGGTCGACTTCACGCCCCGCTGAGCTTTCCGTCAGAACGCGAAAACAAGGCGGAGGTTCGTCTTCGCGATATTTAATTCATGTCACTCGCGCTGCCGCCGCGGCCTTTTTACGGGGCGGCCGGGGTTCGCTCGGAGATTAAATAATGGAACTGTGTTGCTGTAAGACGCTAAAAAGGCAAGCACTTAAAAGTTACACACAAAAACTAGTTCCTTTGAAGAGGAACTGCACTTTTTGGAAATTTTGCTCATGAGAGACAAGGTGTTTTTTGCATTCTGACATTTTTAAAAAATGGCTCGTTCTTGGTGGCTAGCAATACAGCTAATGTTAACGATCAGTTCTACCTTTAAATCACTTTAAAAATGCATTTAAAAAGTGTCAACAATACTTCATTCACATTCTGTAACCTGTATAATAACCAAGCTAAGCTAGCTTCTACAACAAGTTTGTAATGCACATTAATGTGATAGAACACCAATCTGTACTGAGTGAAAAACATGAACAATCATATTACAGTATCTGTAAAGTACTATTTCATGTTTTGTTTGTACACAGCTAGCCAGACAGAGTATGTACTATAGTTGCAATAACACGCATGTCGTGCTGCGTGTATCATGATCAATATAAAGTGTGACTCACTCCATGGACAGTTGTCTGTTTGGTCCAGCTGGGCAGGGTAGTTTTTTTCGGTTTATTTGGGTAGGCACTCCATTTATGTTGAAATAGCCTGGCTTCAAATTCCACATTTTGCAGCTTCGAGTCACTTTCACCTCACTCTCTCGGCTTCCATCTGCTCCAACGTCTCACCCTTCCTTTAGGCTCGCTTCTATAAGCAGCAGTTCATCCTCAGTATGTTCAGCTTCAAAAAGATAAGGTTGTGAATCCTCATTTGTCCAAAAATAGTCATCTTCGTTTGTTACCGAATCTGCCATGATTAGAAGACACACTCGAAATTTGTTTCCGGAAGTCGGACACACATTTGTTGCATTACATATATATACTTGCAGTGTGTATATTGTACATTTTACATATTGTTATGAAGGTGTCTGTTAATACAATATACATACTTGTAGTGTTTATATGAAAATTATTACATATTATTATGAAGGTGTCTGTTACTACATTATATATATATATATATATATATATATATATATATATATATATATATATATATATATACGTGCAGTGTGTATACAACACATATTACATATTGTTATGAAGGTGTTTGTTACTACATTATATATATATATACTTAAAGTGTGTATATTGTACATATTACATATGGTTATGAAGGTGTCTGTTATTACATTATACATATACTTGCAGTGTGTATATTGTACATATTACATATTGTTATGAAGGTGTTTGTTACTACATTATATATATATATATATATATATATATATATATATATATATATATATATATATATATATATATATATATATATAAGGTGTCTGTTACTACATTATATATATACTTGCAGTGTGTATATTGTACATATTACATATTGTTATGAAAGTGTCTGTTACTACATTATATACATACTTGCAGTGTGTATATAAAACATTAGATATTGTTATGAAGGTGTCTGTTACTACATTATATATATATATATATATATATATATATATATATATATATATATATATATATATATATATATATATATATATATATATATATATATATATATACTTGCAGTGTGTATATTGTACATATTACATATTGTTATGAAGGTTTCTGTTACTACATTATACACTACCGTTCAAAAGTTTGGGGTCACATTGAAATGTCCTTATTTTTGAAGGAAAAGCACTGTACTTTTCAATGAAGATAACTTTAAACTAGTCTTAACTTTAAAGAAATACACTCTATACATTGCTAATGTGGTAAATGACTATTCTAGCTGCAAATGTCTGGTTTTTGGTGCAATATCTACATAGGTGTATAGAGGCCCATTTCCAGAAACTATCACTCCAGTGTTCTAATGGTACAATGTGTTTGCTCATTGGCTCAGAAGGCTAATTGATGATTAGAAAACCCTTGTGCAATCATGTTCACACATCTGAAAACAGTTTAGCTCGTTACAGAAGCTACAAAACTGACCTTCCTTTGAGCAGATTGAGTTTCTGGAGCATCACATTTGTGGGGTCAATCAAACGCTCAAAATGGCCAGAAAAAGAGAACTTTCATCTGAAACTCGACAGTCTATTCTTGTTCTTAGAAATGAAGGCTACTCCACAAAATTGTTTGGGTGACCCCAAACTTTTGAACGGTAGTGTATCTATACTTGCAGTGTGTATATTGCACATATTACATATTGTTATGAAGGTGTCTGTTACTACATTATATATATACTTGCAGTGTGTATATCATACATATTACATATTGTTATGAAGGCTTCTGTTATTAGATTATATATATAATTGCAGTGTGTATATTGTACGTTTTACATATTGTTATGAAGGTTTCTGTTACTTCATTATATATGTACTTGCAGTGTGTATATTGTACATATTACATATTGTTATGAAGATGTCTGTTACTACATTATATATATATACTTGCAGTGTGTATATCATACATATTACATATTGTTATGAAGGTGTCTGTTACTTCATTGTATATGTACTTGCAGTGTGTATATTGCACATATTACATATCATCATGAAGGTTTCTGTTATTAGATTATATATACACTTGCAGTGTGTATATTGTACATGTTACATATTGTTATGAAGGTGTCTGTTACTACATTATATATATACTTGCAGTGTGTATATTGCACATATTACATATTGTTATGAAGGTGTCTGTTACTACATTATAAATATACTTGCAGTGTGTATATCCTACATCTTACATATTGTTATGAAGGTGTCTGTTACTTCATTGTATATGTACTTTCAGTGTGTATATTGCACATATTACATATTGTTATGAAGGTTTCTGTTATTAGATTATATATATACTTGCAGTGTGTATATTGTACATGTTACATATTGTTATGAAGGTGTCTGTTACATCATTATATATGTACTTGCAGTGTGTATATTGTACATATTACATATTGTTATAAAGGTGTCTGTTACTACATTGTAAATATACTTGCAGTGTGTATATTGTACATATTACATATTGTTATGAAGGTTTATGTTACTACATTATATATATAATAGCATGTTTTATCATCTTTAATATAATTTAAAAATAAGATGTGTGTTCTTGTCCCTCATAATGATTGTGAACGCAGGGCAAAACTCCAAAAAAGTGCATTTCCCCTTAATAAAAAAAGAGAAGGTGGAATGAGGAAAAAGGCTTATCTGTGTGGGCGGGTGTTTGAAGGGAATTTGGGGCGTTTGCCAACTCCTTTAGACACAGCTTTGATTCGGGGGGAAATCTCTCACTGCGATCTTGAAACAAGAAAGCGAAGGACGATGGATTAAGGGAGAGACTGACAGCATATTTTATTCTATGGTGACATTTTATTATTATATATTATGCAAAACTAACTTTTCATGCCTATTGGGAGCTAGGAATGGTTCTACCGTACCTCTAAAATCCAAACGGTGCCATGTTATAGAACCTGGGTTGCGTATGACGTCACACTATGTTCGCACTTCGGCACTCTGCGATCACACTTGCAGCTAAGGGAATGCTAACGTGGGTGATTCCGACTATTTTGGGCAGGTAGTTGTCGATCCACAGCGATCGTTCTGCCACACGATACTTCAAGGCTAACGACTGTAGCTAGCATTGACAGTTAGGATTACTCATTTGCAACTCAACAGTTGTTTTTCTCACTACGATAGAGCGGAACCATCCTTGCCCAGGCACACCCTCCTGGTGTTGGAGTATCACTATTTGGGTTTGGGCACCAGCCGCTAGACTGGATCCGACCAATCTAAGTCTAAGTCTAAGCAATTTTCAATGCCAACAAAGAAATGTGTTCAAAAAATGCTCCATCGTAAGTTAATAAGTAAGGACCCATTTTTTCCCAAAATGCGCTAGCTTAATGCTAATGAACATTGGCTTTGCTATTGACATGCTACTGATTAGCATGAGCAATTTTACATGGCAATTTTAACTCATCCAAATGCGTTAATGAAAACTACAACTAAGATGCAAACTACAACTAAGATGCACGTTGCAATCTAACAGCTGGTGCGTAATAATCACATTACTTACAGTATTAACACTTTGTAGGGCGCAACAAAAACCAAGAACACTACTGCCATCTCGCTTGCAACTGTAATTGCAAGTTAATGTCACATTTGCATATTACTCAAAAAATTGATAAAACCGAATGTAACAACTTGTAATCATCTCATCGATTTTAAAAAGAAAAATATTATTATTATTTATTAACATACACAAAAGTATTAAAAATCGGTACCGTTGAGTACCGGTGTCGCTTCCAAGGTACCGTATCGGTTCAAATGTGAATGCACCCAACCATATTGGTACCTGTTTTTTTGTGTATTATCCCTAGCTTACTGCTAATGAACATGGGCTTTGCTATTGACATGCTACTGATTAGCATGAGCAATTTTACATGGCCATTTTAACTCATCCAAATGCGTTAATGAAGACTCCAACCAAGATGCACGTTACAATCAAACACAAGACTTACAGTATTAACACTTTGTAGGCCGCAACTAAAAACAAGAAAACACACCATAAACTATACAGTACTGCCATGTACCGTCTTGGACGAGCAACTGTAATTGCAAGTTAATGTCACACTTGCAAATGAGACTCAGAAATGTTCAAATAACACAAAATATAACAACTGGACAGCAGTTATCGTAATCATCTCACTTTTAAATCGATTTTAAAAACAAAAAAACAATTATTATTTATTAACATACACAAAAGTACTAAAAATCGGTACCGTTGAGTACCGGTGTCGATTCTGAGGTACCGTATCGGTTCAAATGTTAACGTACCCATCCCTATTGGTACCTGTTTTTTATGTATTTGGGATCTGCATAAGTCCCGAAAATGTGAACTCAAATCAGATATTTATAAAACAATTATAAGGATCCGTTTGGATGTTGCCCAATTGTGTCCAACATTTTTCCCACGTCTCCGCATATGGTAGACATTTACCCAAAGATCTTGCCGTGGTAGTCAATAAGATCTCTTGTGGCGGGGCAGACTGGCTCGTACATGCACATGCATCCTCCGCCGTTGCCATTATCTGATACAAAGTAGCCTACGGTTCGAACTTAAATCTGTCAGTAGACTCGCTATGGAAGAGCTAAAAAAACCACAACATGGCTGACGGGGAGAAGACGCAGTTGAAGTGGAGGCACGTAGATAAGACCTGAAGACCACACTTTGGACTATCTGATCACATCTCAGTTTTTCTATATCCAGCGTACAGACAGCGCCTCAAGCAAGCCCCCCCCTCCAGTGAGTAAAACTGTTAAAGTGTGGAATGAAGACACTGAACTAGTGCTTCAGGACTGCTTTGGGAGTACAGACTGGGACATGTTCAAAACTGCTGCTCAGAGGGATGACGGTACTGTGGACATAGAGGAATATGCTTCCAGTGTAACTGGCTACATCAGCACATGTGTGGAAAACATTGTTCCCACAAAACAATACAAGATATACCCAAACCAAAAACTCTGGATTAACTGTGATGTTCGGTCCAAGCTACATGCCCGCTCCACTGCATTTGTCTCAGGCAACGCTGAGGACTACAAAAAGGCCAGATATGACCTGCGTATATCCATCAGCAAGGCCAAGGGACAATACAGACTAAAGCTGGAGGGATTCTACTTTGCACCGGATTCCCGGTGCATGTGGCAAGGCCTGCAACACATCACAGACTACAAGCAGGGGAGCAGGGGGGTCACAAACAGCCAACGCTCACTGCCAGATGAGCTGAATGAGTTATACGCCAGCTTCGAGGTCCTCAACACCAACCAACAGAGAGGGGTTCTGACCACGGAGCGGACGCAGGACCCACCACTCACTGTGACAACAGCAGAGGTACGTACAGTTCTGAGGAGAACAAACCCACGGAAGGCAGCCGGCCCAGACAACATTGCCTACCGGCAGAACCGGTCCACTGAGGATGCAGTCAACACTGTCATCCACACCACCCTCACCCAGTTGGAGGGCAAAGACACCTATGCCAGGTCATCGACTACAGCTCTGCTTTTAACACGGTTGTAATATATTGGAATTGGAGGCAATAACCAGGCGAGGTGATGAAGTACGTCTCTTTACTTTAGACTTCAGAACAAACTCACACACTTGACGTCAGGGTGCACAACACCACGTAAATCGTTGGCCAACCAAAAAGTAACCCCAGTATGCTATAGCCAACATTCACCAGGAGATGGCAACAGACAAACATAGATCACTCTATTACATTACTCCCCTTTTAGAAATGTAGAAGTTACTCAAAATAAATAAACAACCCAACCAAAAAATGCAGCAGCTCAATTAAAAAACTGTACTTAAGCCATATTCTTTTTTTTAAGTACTGAACTCTTAACCCTCATTTGTAAACAATAACATGCGTAATATACAAACAGTATTTGTACACCTTTAACACAGATTTGTATACTGTCTTCAGAGATTCAGTTTTTTTGGTGGTACTCGAACCCTTTCTGGGTACCTGCGGATCACTGGTGGGGTTTTCGTTGTGGGTGATCTGGGTTCTGATGATGGCAACTCAGCAGCCCTTGAATCTGGTTCAGTGATGAGACTAGTTTGTGTCTGACTCACTGATGGTCCTGGTGATGGAACTGAAACAGCACTGTCCAGTTGTACTGATGGCACATTTTCTGCAACTGGTGGAGACCAGATAACTGGCAGTCTCGCCGTGTTTTCTCGCCATGGTAACATGTGATCCACATGCACTGTGCGCTGTCTCTGTCCCTCTTGGATCAGGTAAGTGGCAGTTCCCAGTTTTTTCAGTATGTTTGCCTGAATCCATTTTTCCACATCGCCCCTGAAATATCTGATGCGAACCACCTCTCCCTCCAGGAAAAAGCGAACAGGGGGAGCCTTTTTTTCATGATGATGCTTCTGCGCTGCTTGTTTTCCTTCTATCTGTCTGGCAAGCTCCGGCTTAAACAAACTGATACGAGTTCTCAACTGGCGTTTCAGGAATAACTCAGCTGGAGTATGTCCCGTCACTGTGTGGGGTGTGCTGCTGTACATGAGAAGGACATTTGCAAGTCTGTGACTGAGTGGCAAGGAAGACTTGCTGTCTGCTTCCAGCACATTCTTCCTCAGAGCCCATTTCAGGATTTGTACTGATCTCTCTGCTGCTCCATTTGATGCTGGGTGGTAAGCCGGTACAGCAGTGTGTTTGACTCCATTACTCTCCAGGAACTGAGTAAACTCTTTTGCCACCAGCTGTGGGCCATTGTCTGAAACTAGCTCTTCTGGCAGTCCATACGATGCAAATAGACCGCGCAGCACTTTAAATGGTGTTGTGAGAAGTGGTGGAGGACATGGGGAAAACCTCTAACCACTTTGAATGGCTATCTATGACAACCAAAAAATACTGTTTATCTTTCTCTGCAAAATCGATGTGAATTATTTGCCACACTCTTTCTGGCCACCGCCAGGGATGTAATGGTGCCACAGCTGGCATTTTCTGTACTGCTTGGCAGACTGAACACTTGTTCACCAGTTCTTGAATTTCACCATCACAGCCTGGCCACCAAAGGTAACTGCGGGCCAGAGCCTTCATACGGCAGATACCTGGATGTTCATGATGGAGATCCTCCAGTAATCTATGTCGATAACCTGGGGGTATGATGACTCGCTGTCCCCAGAGAATGCAGCCTTGATCTTGCTGATAACGCCTGTCTGCGTACAAAGCGTGCAAAGTAAGGCCTCAATGCTACATCTTGCACATAACTTGGCCAGCCATTTAATGTGTCGTTCCACACCTTACTGAGTACAGGATCTTTAAGAGTAGCACTCTCAATGTCTTTTGCACACACAGGGAGTTCCTCCAAGTGTGAAAAGTAGAAGATACTTCCCTCTTCTGCTGTGTTGTTCATCCCTACTCGGGGTAGGCATGACAAAGCATCCGCATTAGCATGATCAGCTGACTTCTTATACTCAATCTCATAATTGTAGGCCATGAGAATAAGTGCCCAGCGTTGCATTCTTAATGCTGCCAACGTTGGAACTGCTGATTTTGGCCCCAGGATGGCCAACAGTGGTTTATGATCAGTGATAAGTGTGAATTTCCTTCTGTAAAGATATTTATGAAATTTCTTTACTCCAAAAATGATAGCAAGTGCCTACTTTTCAATTTGGGCATACTTCCTTTCTGGTTCAGTGAGTGTCCTTGAGGCAAATGCAACAGGTCGTTCTTCTCCATTTTCTGTAACATGTGAAATTACAGCCCCAACTCAATAAGGCGAAGCATCACATGTGATTCGCAGTGGCAGGCGGGTGTTGTAGTGTACCAACACCTTGTTCTGCAGCAGAAGTTGCTTTGCATCTTCAAATGCTTTTGCACACTCAACAGTCCAAACCCACTTTGAGTCCTTTTTAAGTAGGCTGTGCAGAGGCTGGAGCACAGTCGAGGGGTTTTGCAGGAATCTGCTGTAATAGTTCAGAAGGCCCAAGAAAGACTTCAGTTCTGTTACATTTGTGGGCTCAGGTGCATTTGTTATGGCAGTCACCTTTTCTTCTGTAGGATGTAACCCAGTCTTATCATTGCGATGTCCCAGATATTCGACACTGCTCTGGAAAAACTGACATTTTGATAGCTTCACCCTGATGCCATGCTTCTCCAAACGTGTGAGAACATTATCCAGTCTTGTCAAATGCTCGTCCTCCGAGGAAGCAGTGATGAGGATGTCGCCCAAAAAACATGTCACATGGTTCATCCCTTGCAGAATCTGGTCCATAACAGACTGAAATATCGCAGGAGCACTCGAAACTCCATAACTGAGGCGATGATACTTGTACAGACCCTTGAGTGTGTTTATGGTCAGATATTTTCTGACTCTTCATCCAACTGTAGTTGCTGGTAGGCGTGTGAAAGATCCAGTTTACTGAAAGATGTTCCTCCTGCTAATGTAGCGAACAGATCTTCAGTATTCGGTAGTGGATATGTCTGCTCTTTAATGCATTGATTAACACTGACCTTGTAGTCACCACAAATCCTGATAGTTTTGTCGATCTTGGGTACGGTGACTATTGGAGCTGCCCACTCACTTTTGTCAATCTTTGAAATTACTTTCTCACTCTCCAACCTCTTTAACACTCTCTCTACAGCTTCCTTTAGTGTGTATAAGGAACTGGGTTAGCCTTGCAGAAAATTGCTGTGGTATGAGGCTTGGTGCGGATTTTAGCTTTGAACCCTGTGATACAGCTTTGACCCTCTGAGAACACTGCCTTATGTCTCTCTATCACCTCCTGTACTCCTGTGTTACAATGCGTACTTGTCTGCACCTTGTATTCTGTGAAAATCTGTTTCCAGTTCAACCGTAGTTTTTTTAGCCAGTTGCGGCCAATCAGGGCAGGTCTGCTTCCCTGTACAATGACCAGTGGAAGTGTCACTTGCTGGTCCTTGTACTGTACTGGCAACCTGGTGTAACCTTGAACAAAAATCCTTTGGCCTGAGTATGATTTCAACTTTAACTTGCAAACTGGTTTCAAGGGAAATTGAGTGAGGTTTGCCTGGTAAAAGCTGTCAGAAACCACTGACACTGCTGAACCTGTGTCCAGTAACATTTTGGTGCTCTTGTTTCCCAGTCCAAGATCCACTGTGTAACTTTTTTCCCAGTTTGAGGTAGAGTCAACTGCGTGCAATCCAAAAAGTTCTGCCTCATCACCACTTCTGGATGCACTCCCTTCAGTTTCAACATACTGAGTTGAAGATTGGCCTTTAGTCTTCCTGCATGCATGGGCAATGTGTCCAATTTTGGAGCAAGCATGACACTTTTCATTTTTAAATCTCCAGTCATATGCTGAGTGATTTCCACCACATCTGTAGCATGTTTGCTGCCCCCATGTGTCTCTTTTGCCTCCTTTCTGTTCCTTTGCTTTGTTATTATTTTTCCATCTGAACTGTCCTTTCCTCCCCTTCTCAGAAAAATTATTAACACTTGACAGGGCATTTACCTGGTGAGGTCCGCTGTGTCCAGAGAACTCCATTGTATTTTTGGAAGCAAGCTCCATTGAGACTGCAATTTCACAGGCACGGGGAAAAGTCAGGTCCCTTTCAGAGAACAGCCTGCGTTGCACTGCATCAGAATGTAATCCACTCACAAAACGATCTCTCATGGCATCGTCCAAATATTGTCCAAAATTGCAGGTGGCTGACAACTGCCTCAAAGCCACAATGTAGTCAGTAATGTCCACATAGCGCCCTCGTCAGCACATCATATCCTAAAGCACTTGGCGTGAGATTTTTCAGCAGCTTATAAGTGTCTGCTCCAACAACAGAAAGGAAAACACACACCTTCTTGTCATTTCCAATCTCATTAGCCAGCATCCACTGCTCCAAACGCTCCAGATATGAATCAAAATCCTCCTTTGAATCATTGTATTCATCGATGCGACCCACTGTGTGAGCCATGTTAGCATCCGGTGCTACTGCTAATCCGACACGTGCCTGGTTCCTCCACAAAGTAAGGTACTCGTCAGCCTTACCTACGACCAGTGCACGGCCCTCCAATAAAGTCCCCTCACGCAGTGGGCTTCTTTTAAATCCTCGTCGCCATTTGTAATATGGAATTAGAGGCAATAACCAGGCGAGGTGATGAAGTACGTCTCTTTACTTTGAGTTTGAGTTTGAGTTTAAGTTTATTTCGAACATGCAAGCATACAACATGATACATCACAATTTCCAGTTTCTCTTTTCTTTGTACTTTAGACTTCAGAACAGACTCACACACTTGACGTCAGGGTCCACAACACCACGTACATTTTTGGCCAACCAAAAAGTAACCCCAGTATGCTATAGCCAACATTCACCAGGAGATGGCAACAGACAAACATAGATCACTCTATTACAACGGTCATCCCACAAAAACTCACTGTTCAATTCCTCACTGTTGGTCTGACACCGGCTCTCTGTGACTGGGTCCTGAACTTTCTCACAATCCGGCCCCAGTCAGTCAGAGTCGGCAACCAGACATCAGGCACAAAGGTTCTAAGCACAGGAACCCCCCAAGGCTGCGTGCTGAGCCCCCTATTGTACACCCTCTTCACACACGACTGTGTGGCCTCCCAGAACAACACCAGTATCATCAAGTTTGCAGATGATACTACGATCGTCGGACTGATCACCGGGGGAGCTGAGGCAGCGTACAGAAAGGATGTAGCGGAACTGGTGGCCTGGTGTCAGGATAATAATCTCTCCTTGAACACAGACAAGACCAAGATGATTATTGACCCACGGAGAAGGAGTGCACAGTACACACCTCTGTACATAGGGGGGACAGAGGTGGACAGGGTGAAAATCTTTAAATTCCTCGGGACCCACATCAGCGAGGACCTCACCTGGGATCACAACACCCAACAAACAATAAAGAAAGCCCAGCAGCGACTGTACTTCCTAAGAAGGATGAGAAAATTTGGCATGCCACCCAAAATTCTCAGCAACTTCTATAGAAGTACGGTTGAGAGTGTCCTTACCAGCTCAATCACGGTCTGGTATAGAAACTGCACTGCTAAGGACAGCAAGGCACTCCAGCGAGTGATTAAAACTGCTCAGTACAGATCAGGAGCAGCCTTCCCCTCACTACAGGACATGTACTCTACCAGGGCCACCAGGAGAGCACACAACATCATAAAGGACAGTACACACCCCCAGCACAGTCTCTTCAGCCTCCTACCATCAGGCAGACGATACAGGAGCCTGAAATCCAGGACTACGAGACTGACAAACCGTTTCTACCCACAGGCCATCAGGCTTGTGAATGCTTACTTGTGAATGCTACCCCCCCGTTTTACTTTTATCTTTTGAACAAAAGACAGCTACCATGACCTCCCCCGAACCATCATTGTAGACACTTTTCACCTTTGATCACTAAAGACACTTTAACTGCTGCTGTTACCCAATGTCACCTCCATATTTATACTGTTGACTATCAATCAGAATGTGCAATAATGTAATGTTACTTACTGTGCCTTGTATATAACATTTTATTTTATTTTTATTTTAGCTAAGTACCGTGTGACTAGTTGAAGGGTGGACTAGCAAAGTAAGATTTTCATTGTACGGCAAACTGTCTGTTTTAACTGTGCATATGACAATAAACAATCTTGAATTTAATCTTGAAATAGACTTGAAAATGGTCATTTTGACCTAAGAACCGTCGTAGCCTATAGCTTAGCATGTTTACCTTTAATAATGTGTGCTTTTTGGAAGATATTTTTTGTTGATATTGTACTCATACTAAATGTCTCCGTATCCTTTCATCCTCGTCTTCACGCAGAGTCCGAGGGGCAGGAGGTCCGTGGGCGTCTTTGCGGCTCGTCTAATTAGATCAAACTCCGAGCGAGCGAGCATTGCCTGACCTCTGAGCGCGGCGGATTTGTATTCAAATCCCCGGGCGGCCGAATGGGAAGATGTTGCGTCGTTAGAAAAGTAACTAACAAGCCCGGAGAATTTACCGCGTCGATAGTTGCCGAAGAAGGAATCCATAAAGGCGCCTCCAGAGCGGGGAGACGGACGAGGAGGCCAGGAAATACCAACTGAAACGGGCAAATAAAGGCGTGCGTCTGCACTTACAGATACGTAGAAAAGATGTCAATTCGATATTATGAAATTGTGCTGACATCACCTGTGGTGATTGATGATTAAAAGTCATAAATATGTGCTTGTTTCTATAGAAGTGATTTCCAAATCACAAAACAATCCAACAGAGCTAATTTTTACAATCCAATTAAGCTGTCAAATTACTAATTTTTTTTTATCTGATTAATCACACTTTTGAATTTGAATTCATCTTGATTAATCGCAGTCGCTAAAATAAACGTTGCTTGACTTCTATGTGCTACTTTTGTTAGCATTGTGCGAGCTAGCACTTGCTAGCAACTGCCTCAAAAAACATGTTTCGCTATTAGTTTTAAACTTACTGTGCTACTTGGGATTTATGTAAATTACCTTGTTTTTATCTTAAAGGGGGAACTGCACTTTTTTGGAATTTTGCCTATCGTTCACAATTATTACGTGAAAGAAGAACATATATGTCTTTCGGATTTTTAAAGGTGATTAAAAAATGTTTGGAAGATGCAGCTAATTGGAGTCACCATCGTGCCCTTCAAAGCCCAGAAATTCAACTTCAAAACATTTTATATACACACTGCAAGTATATACATAATGTAGTAACAGACACCTTCATAACAATAAGAAATATGTACAATATACACGCTGCAAGTATATATATATTGTATATAATGTAGTAACAGACACCTTCATAACAATATGTAATATGTACAACATACACACTGCAAGTATATATATATATATATATATATATATATATATATATATATATATATATATATATATATAATGTAGTAACAGACACCTTCATAACAATATGTAATACGTTTAATATTTACCGTCTTTTCATCATATGAATCATTGCATAACAAACAACAAAGACAACTATTTTTGGACAAATGAGGATTCACAATCTTATCTTTTTGAAGCTGAATATACTGAGGATGAACTACTGCTTCTAGAAGCGAACACGAAGGAAGGGTGAGCCGTTGGAGCAGACGGAAGCCGAGAGAGTGAGGTGAAAGTGACTCGAAGCTGCAAATTGTGGAATTTGGAACCAAGCTATTTCGACATAAATGGAGCGCTTACCCAAGTAAACCGGAAAGAAAACATCCCCGGACAGCTGGACCAATTGAGTGAGTCACACTTTATATTGATCATGATACACGCAGCACGCCATGCATGTTATTACAATTACAGTACATACACTGTCTGGCTAGCTTTGTACAAACAAAACATGAAATAATACTTTACAGATACTGTAATATGATTGTTCATGTTTTTCACTCAGTACAGATTGGTGTCCTATCACATTGTGTTGTGCATTACAAACTCAAACACGTTTTGTGTTGACGTAGAAGCTACTTTCCGTAGTTAGCTTTTATGGCTAATACCGTAGCACGTCAATGTGTTACTACGCTAGAAAAATAGTTCCTCAGTGTTCACTCTTACAATAACAATGTTGCTACAGTTTGGTTACTATACAGGTTAGAGAACGTAAATGAAGTATTTTTGAAGGCATTTTTAAAGTGATTTAGAGGTAGAACAGATTGCAAACATTAGCTTAGGGATGATGCTTGAAACCGATTTTCCCGGTTGTTCGATAAGAAAATAACCGAGTCCTCGGACTCAAATCCCTTTTTGAGAACCGGTACCCGTTATCGAGACCACCATAGTAAAGAAAAAGAGTTGGTTCTTTATTCAAATCCCTGGGAACGAATCCCGTCCCGACAAGAAATGCCCTGTGGGACATCACAAGAAATGACGTCACGTAGCTCAGTCATTAGGCGCAGATGGGGAAAGCAGGAAAAAAATGGACCGGAAAAAGCGCTCCAAGGCATGGCTTCATTTCACCAAAAAAAAACGAGGAAGCGACAATATGCAATTATTGCCAGGCTTCGTAAGTGGGGGAAGTACAAAAAAGCGTGCCGTGTCTTCGAAGCAGCGACAGAGACAACGAAGAACGCACCTCTTCTTCTGCCAGCTGCCCCTGTCCCAGCTACAGTGGCCGGTTAGTAACTAACGTTAACTGTTGCCGGTTAATTTCCATATCTGCTCACTTGTAGTAACGTTACCTCTTATGTCAACCAGGACTGCAGTAATGTCAGCTAGACTAACGTTACCTAAGCATAGTCAGCGGCTAACGGTAACGTTAACGTGAGCCTTTTTGTATGTGTCTGATAACGTTAACGGTATCTTGTAGCCTACACCACGACAGAATTTGCAAGTCTGTCAAATAAACTAGTGCTTTCTTTTTTTCTTTAGTTTATTTGGAACATGAACACACTTACAGTATAATACATCACAGTTTCATATCATTTCATTTTACAGGAGTAGGAAGAAGTAAAGCTTATTTAATCCTACTCCTTTCCCACTTCATAGCGTTTACAAATATATACATAATTTAATGACCTTTTTAATAATAAAATATCTGTGAATTAGTATATACAACAGTTTTGTAATATGTAATAAATGATAAATGATAAATGGGTTATACTTGTATAGCGCTTTTCTACCTTCAAGGTACTCAAAGCGCTTTGACAGTATTTCCACATTCACCCATTCACACACACATTCACACACTGATGGCGGGAGCTGCCATGCAAGGCGCTAACCAGCAGCCATCAGAGGCAAAGGGTGAAGTGTCTTGCCCAAGGACACAACGGACGTGACTAGGAAGGTAGAAGGTGGGAATTGAACCCCAGTAACCAGCAACCCTCCGATTGCTGGCACAGCCACTTTACCAACTTCGCCACGCCGTAATTAATTAATTCAGTCATTATTAATATAATGAGATGAAGAATATCTTATTTTCACTAAGGTTGAAAGTATTTCTCATAATTCTTCTTCTTTGTACTTTGTAAGCACTAAACAAAATCTTAAACTGTATCATATCAGTACAATGTTTAATTTCTTTACTCAATCCATTCCATCATTTAATTCCACATCATTTTAGCTGTTTGCAATTTGACCAAATCATCGAACTTTAATATGTTTGACTCAATAAATAAAGTGTTTGTATGTTCTCTATATCCAACATTATGTATCAGTCTAATTACTTTTTGTTGTAACACAGTTAACAAATGTAGCGCACATTTGTAGTTATTTCCCCACATTTCTGCACAATAACTCAGTTTTGGTAATACTATAGTAGCGAGCAGTAGAGAATGTGAAGTGATTTGTTAAACCAAATATTGTGTGTTTTTTCCGTATACAACAACCTATCTGGACTCGATAAGAGAATCGATAAGGAATCGGTTCGATAAGAGGATTCGATAATAGGCTCGAACTCGATAATTTCTTATCAAACATCATCCCTACATTAGCTGCATTGCTAGCCACCAAGAACGAGACGATTTTTAAATGTTAGAATGTAAAAAAAAACAAAAAAACTTTTGTCTTCAACCTCAATTCACACCCCTTTTAGCTATCACTAAATGTATATTCTATCATACTGACTACATGTCCTTCAAATTATTAGTCGCTAATATATATATACTAATATGTAATTAGTAATGGTGAAAAATGTTGACGATTTCAAAATGTGCGTATGTATTCTGTTAAACTACTAAGGGTAAAATAAGCTAGCCGGTGGTGATCTTTCCTGCTCCAACGGTTAAATCAATTAATTTGATTAATTTTGCTGCTTCGATTATTCATTTAATTAGTGTAACTAATAAGAATTGATCAAATCCAGACTGCATGGAGTGCCCGGAACTTTAAATATGCGGACAGAGTTTCCGCACAGCCCCTGCAATGGAGTGAGCATGAGAGCAGTGGTGCATGTGTGTGTGGTGATCTGTGTTATTTTTTATTTCAATGATGCACTCATGCTAAAACTGCAATTGCAATGTTGATGATGTGCATTAAACATAAATTACTATGAGACACTACTTTTTTCCAACGCTTTGAACACTGCGGCTTATAAACCGATGGGCCAATTTTTTGGATTTTTCTTCGCTGACGGCCGTAATGCAGACAGTTTAAAAAAGAACAAGCAAACACGCTGAATAGGTGTGTATTGTTTGTGCTATGGCGCCATCTTTTGGACAAGTTCTCTTACTGCAGCTGCTGCAGTACCCTTCTGTTTAGAGCTTTCGAACGGAAGTAGAAGAGACGTTCCATCTACTAACCGTCCATAGCGGTTTTACTCGTATGGATTCTTTATTCATCACTCCAAGCAACGTTTGTAAGTTTTACAATATAATTAAAACAATTCTTACTTACTAAAGCGTCCCATGTGTGGTGTCTGTAGGAGTGAT
>NC_084736.1:29826460-29831460 GCF_033978785.1 Entelurus aequoreus | reverse complement strand
GCAGTAAAACAGCTGATCAAACAAAACAGAAGTCATCTGTGGAAATCTAGCTCTGCAATCAGCTAAACAGACTCAATAACTCCATGGTGTAGTTTTGGTGAATTTACTGAGGAATTTGTGAAAGTGAAACAATACAAAAAGAATGTCGTTGCAAGTTAATAATACTAACACAGACACTTGTAAATGTGTTAGCATACATGTATTGGGACCCTCGCATTAGGGGGAAAGAGTACTCTCTGATTCCTTTATTCTAAAGATGTCTGACATATTGAGAGATAACTACAATTGAAGTTTAATGTGTATTCTTCAAAAAAAAGAGTAGCGTATTTTCAGGACAATAGAGCGCGCCAGTATATAAGCCGCACCCACTACATTTTAAAAGAAATACATACTTTTCCATGTATAAGCCGCACCCGACTATAAACCGCAGATGTATTTGTGAAGTTAGTTATTTACACAGAAATATTTTATATATGTTTCCAAATGATGCATGTAACACGGCAGTAAAACGGTTGATAAAAAAAAACAGAAGTCATCCTCATGGTTCCGCTAGCTGCGCAAGCTAGCTCTCAATAAGCTAAACAGACTCCACGGTCACGTTTTGGTGAATTTACTGAAGAATTTGTGAAATTGAAACAATACCAAAAGAATGCCGTTATAAGTTAATAAAACGAACACAGACACTAAATGTGTTAGCATATTAGCTAACGCCAACAGCGCTGGCTTAATCAAATTACGATAGTATGCACAAATATGCATGAAAACACTCCTACAGACATCACACATGAGATGGTTTAGTAAGTATGAATAGTTGTAGTTATATTGTAAAACTTAAAAATGTTGCTTGGATTAATGAATGAAGGATCCATACGAGTAGAAACGCTATGGACGGCTAGAAGATGAACATGGCACTTCGGTTGTGGGGGGGGGGAACAAAAAAAACACTACCCAAAAATGGAACTGCAGTAAGCAAACTCGTCCATAAGATGGTGCCAAAGCATAAACAATAAACAATAAAACACCTACTCTGTGGGTTTTTAAAAAAGATTATGTCAGCTCAAACCATTCCGTTGATTTCACTGCAGCAGAGAAGGCTTTTAATGGCTGTCCAACCAGCTGGGCCGGAAGTTGAAATGCAGAGTGAGAGGCAGACAGTGGGAGACACACTGAGACGTTAACGTGAACTACTGCCGTCGTCAAGAAATTACCAGAAATACAAGACCAGGAGCGGGAGGAAAGGTGCAAACAGTGCTCACACAAGGCGCTAACAGTTGTATTTCCTCAGGTTCCACATATAGAAGTCATTGGAATTGATTGCCTTTGAGGAGTGACAGGTCATTTCTCATCTAGCCACTGGAGTCACACACATACCAGGCGGTCCCCGCATAGTTGCAGATTTATGGTCCAGGGTTTTGGTGCTGAATGTAATCTATTAATTACAACAGTCAATATTTTTGTACATGTTGATCAAACCTACAGACCCTTTAAAGTAGCAGTGGTTGCCTCTATAGTGAAGCTATTATCATATATTTCTGATTTATTACTACAAAAGACTTTTAAAGTTTGTAGATAAATAGATATGATCAAAATAGTATAAATCTCACGGTGATTCCCGAGCCATTTTGAGAGATAATGAGGGTGATGTAGAGGAGGAACCATTATTATGATATATTATATTTTTGAGCCCGAACACAAAGAAGATGAGCAATACATTTTAGAAGCCGAGTGATGGACGCGGTTTCGTTCTGACTCTATGGCATTAGTAGCATTGCTAGGTGCTAAATATACAAGCTAGCCATAACAAACCATAATAAAACAAACACTTACTGCAATATTTCCACTCTCGACAGGACGCTCGCATAATTCCGTTTAGATGAAGATTCAATCACAATCCTTAAAAAAAAAAATGCTGCAACAACCGTTTTTTTGTGTCTTTTTCGCCATCTCGGGGACGTGAAAGTGGACCAGCTTGTCGGTCCATGGCCACATTTGTCTACTAGCAGGTGAGAGATGCATGAATTATAATGTCGAATTTACTTTTAGCAAGTTTGAGACCATGCAGAAGTCAGTGTGTCAACAATAGCAGCGTAAGCTAGCTTTAGCGCACTCCTTTTAATGTGCCGCTAAAATAGTCCGTCTGCGTTAGCGCTTATAATAACAATATCACTCATATTTGGTTAATTTTCAGGTCACAACTGGTTAATGCCGTATTGTTGGCACTTTCTGGATGTTTTTAGAAAGAGTAATGAGAGGACCATCCATCTGTTGACTAAATTGTTAGATAATTATTTACGATTTACAAAGCATCAAAAAATTAAAACATATGTGTTCTTGTCTCACATAAAGATTGTGAATGATGAACAGAACATCTCTTTACAATTTTGGCGTATTTCCAGTATGACTGATCTAATAATATGGTCAGAGTGCAGAAGCACTATTACAGTGATGTAGTGTACATAAAACGTCTCTCTTAATGATTGTGAACAATAGGCTAAATAAATTTAAAAAAAACTGCAGTTCCCCTTTAAAAGAAAATTGGTTTTGTTTAAAAAAAAAAATTATACCCAAACATTCAATAAAGCCAAATACAAATAAGGCAACAAGAGATATAGATCATCTACATCAACATTATGATTTGTCCGAGTGGCTGGACAGGACGGATTAAAATATTTTTTTAACACGCTTTTTGATTTTTTTTTTTTAATCGATAAAGAATCGTTACAAATAAGAAGTGCTAATAATTCGAAAATCCTTTTTTTTTTTAATTTACTACATCATAATGAGGAGAGCCAGTCACATGATCCGTGACATAGAGGAGGAACCACAGATCCCTTCCCTATCAACAACAATGCTAATCAAGCAGACTTTGTGAGAACCAACAACGATTATTTGGGGAAAAAATATTATCCAGAACTGTATATTTTCGAGCCTGAATCATTGACAATAATATCGTTAAGCGGCAATAATTTGTGGTCAATATATATATATATATATATATATATATATATATATATATATATATATATATATATATATATATATATATATATATATATGTATATATATATATATATATATATATATATATATATATATATATATATATATATATATATATATATATATATATATATGCACACATACATACACATATATATATACAGTATATACATGCATATATACACGTATATACATGTATATATACACATATATACATATATAAACTATACATATACACATTTACAAATGTATACACATATACATATATATATATACATATACATATATACGTGTATATACACATATACATATATATATACATATACATATATACGTGTATATACACATATACATATACATATATATGTGTATATACACATATACATATATATATACAGTGAAACAAACACACACACAATGGTATAGAAAACTAGGCAGCAAGGGAATTGCTCACTCAGGGGAGTCTTGGCGAGGTAATAGGCTACGGGACAACACCGCGAGGCTGGCGTTAAGGCAAACGACGACACAAACAGCCAATTAGAAAACGCGGCGACGCCTGCGCGGGGCAGATATTGATGAGCACACGGACACAAGCACAGCATTCATACACTTGATTACCCTCTGCAGAGACTTCCCAGCAAGGTTGCTTCTGCAACATGACAGTGGGAGACGAAACAAACGGTAATTGGACATAAATCACATGTTCCAAGGAGATCTCCATCTAGTGTCCTTCGCTTTTCACTCGCTTTCGGGTTTTTTATTTGACACCCAACAAAACCAAGCATTGCAGTGTGTGTGTGTGTGTGTGTGTGTGTGTGTGTGTGTGTGTGTGTGTGTGTGTGTGTGTGTGTGTGTGTGTGTGTGTGTGTGTGTGTGTGTGTGTGTGTGTGTGTGTGTGTGTGTGTGTGTGTGTGTGTGAGTATGTGTGTGTGTGTGTGTGTGTGTGTGTGTGTGTGTGTGTGTGTGTGTGTGTGTGTGTGTGTGTGTGTGTGTGTGTGTGTGTGTGTAATTACACTGCCTGAGGGGCGGCAGCAAGAAAAATGGATGAATAATGTTCTTTGATCACAATGCCGCACACGCACAAACACACATGTCATTTATTAAAGTAGGCAGCAACAAAAACTTCTTTCAGCCACAATATTCCAGTCGCTGACATAGTGAGATAAACACATTAATACACTGTTTTCTCCTAGCATGCATGCGGACAGTCGATAAATAACCTAACACTAGGGCTGGGCGATACGGCTGAAAACTGTACCACAATATAAGTGTTTTGTTTTATAGTAAAAGAGTGCGGGTACTATACTGGCCTGCCTGTAGTCCAGACCTGTCTCCCATTGAAAATGTGTGGCGCGATATGAAGCCTAAAATACCACAACGGAGACTGTTGAACAACTTAAGCTGTACATCAAGCAAGAATGGGAAAGAATTCCACCTGAAAAGCTTCAAAAATTGGTCTCCTCAGTTCCTAAACGTTTACTGAGTGTTGTTAAAAGGAAAGGCCATGTAACACAGTGGTAAAAATGCCCCTGCAATGTGTTGCTGCCATTACATTCTAAGTTAATGGTTATTTGCAAAAAAAAATTAAGTTTCTCAGTGTAATTGTTAAATATCTTGTCTTTGCAGTCTATTCAATTGAATATAAGTTGAAAAGGATTTGCGAATCATTGTATTCTGTTTTTATTTACCATTTAAACAATGTGCCAATTTCACCGGTTTTGGGTTTTGTAGAAATTTCAGATCGTGCCAGGGGTCATTTAATGTCACAAATGGCCCCACCAAGCCACAACCTGCTGTACAGCATACTTGCCAACCCTCCCGTTTTTAGCGGGAGAATCCCGATATTCAGCGCCTCTCCCGACAACCTCCCGACAGAGATTTTCTCCCGTCAAACTCCCGGTATTCAGCCGGAGCTGGAGGCCACGCCCCCCCCCCCCAAAAAAAGTCTGCCGCAGCTGCGATTGGACCTGACCAGCCTCCGGGTACAAGTACTGGAGTAC
>NC_084736.1:29811460-29818960 GCF_033978785.1 Entelurus aequoreus | reverse complement strand
TCTCAAAGCAGAACACTTATCTCAAAGCATAACACTCATGTCTCAAAGCATAACACTCTTATGTCAAAGCACAACACTCTTATGTCAAAGCACAACACTCTTATCTCAAAGCATAACACCTGTTTCTCAAAGCAGAACACTCATCTCAAAGCAGACCACTTTTGTCCCAAAGCAGAACACTCTTATCCAAAAGCAGAACACTCGTATACTTAAGCAGAACATTCTTATCCTAAAGCATAACACTCTTATACTTAAGCAGAACATTCTTATCCTAAAGCATAACACTCTTATCCTAAAGCATAACACTCTTATCCTAAAGCATAACACTCTTGTCTCAAAGCATGACACGCTGGTCTCAAAGCATAACACTCTTATCTCAAAGCATTACACTCTTATTTCAAAACCTAACACTCTTATTATATCAAAGCATGACACTCTTATCTCAAAGCATAACACTCTTATTTCAAAACCTAACACTCTTATCTCAAAGCATAACACTCTTATCTCAAAGCATTGCACTCTTATCTCAAAGTAGAACACTCTTATCTCAAAGCAGAACACTTATCTCAGAGCAGAACATTTATCTCAAAGCATAACACTTATCTCAAAGCATAACACTTATCTCAAAGCAGAACATTCTTATATTTGAGCAGAACACTGTTATCCTCTGATCATAAAAACCGTGATTGATCAGACTTTAACAAACTTACGGACCAATGATGCCGCTCATTTACTGGAGAAGCATGTTAATGTTAGCTCATTAGCTAGCTTAAATGATAAGAAAAATATATTAACGTCTTCCCCATCAAGAAACTACATACCACAATATAAGCTTATACAAACACGTTATTGACATCTTGTTGTCTGGCGGTTGATTCTTTGCATGGAGTGAGAAGAGAAAGTCAAAATGAAGACATTGTGGATAAAAGAGGAAAAGTCACCTGGACAGTTTTTGGATTTTTTTCAAAGGGATCGTAGTCAGACCAATTTGGTGTGTAAATTATGCAAGGCGCTCGTCCCTACCAAGACCTTAGCTGCGCTCACCCTTTAAAGCGCAGCTGTAACTTCCTGGCACTGAAACCGCGGAAAATAGTTCTTCTCAGGTTTCTCTATGTTTACATTTTCCCACTTCGCACTTTTTACTTACACTTTATGAAGCATTTCTTACATATTCCTTATTTTTTAGGAGGTTCTCAAGTGTTCAATATGATTTTAGAATTCTACTATTTTTATTTACATTGCTTGAGTGTTTTCCATGCTTGTGTTGACATTTCCTTTCTGCCTCGATAGCTGAGGGGATTATAATCAGAGTAAGGTTACATTTCAAAAAAATATATTATTCTCCTCCTCCTTATTTACCACAGGTTGTAAAAAATGTCAATAATTATTGCTATCGACCCATGTAATAATTTAATATTTAAATAATTACTGGGTAACAGAAATTCCTTGCTATAGTTAAATAAGTATAACAGGGCAAATTACAGTAATGTTACACAGCAGTACTTGAAGTAAAAATGTTTGATTTATTCTTCTCCTGGACCTTATTCTCCACAGGTCATAAAAAATATCAATAATTATTGATATCTACTGATGTAAAACACTTGTATCGTGATTTTTTTTTGTGTGATTGTGATTCTAAATAGCTTAACTATGCAACAACATTTTTTAGTAAGTTCCGGCAAACATTGCAATGTTTTAAGACCTATCTTTTTTTCAGTAACATTAAATCAGTTTTTTAAATTTGTTATCAATGTGCTAAGTGTTGTTCCTTTTTAAACTTAACCTCAAAAGCACGGGATTGTCAGAAAAATTGGAAAACAAATACTCTCGTCAACAAGTCGCAGACATTCTCCGTGTATGTTTTACACTTTAAAAGTATCAAACATTTATTTTCAAACACATTTGTCATAAATCCAAATTACCAAGGGTGCTATTTTTATCAGTGCAAAATGTGTTTGGTCGCCAGGAGTAACATAATTGCAGTAAATTTGAAGGTAGTCGCAGTTCTGAGACACTAGATAGCAGTAGTGTATAAGCTACTGAACACTACACAGAATAGCTTAGGAGGTCTGCGTTAAAACCAACCGAAGACAATTTTCTGTTCTTGAGTTGATAGACGGCGCTACCAAACTTGATTGGCGTGTCACTCCCGTTGCTCAGTGACACTTCTTGTTTTCTGTTTAGCTGGGTTCCCAGTGACTTCACGCAACAAATCTTGCTTCATAATGTCTTGATTCTTCCGACCAAAAAATATAAATATATATCAAATGTTTTGTAGAACTCACTGATATTGCGATACATACTGATATCCTTTTATCGGCCCAGCCCTAACTGGATTACAATGAAAATCCTAACAGCGCTACGACCACTCATGTAACATGCAGCGGTTCTTAAGTGGTATCTCAAATGATAGTCGACTGTATGTAAACTCTTATCCTAAAGCAGAACACTCGTATCCTAAAGCAGAACACTCTTATCTCAAAGCAGAACACTCTTGTCCTAAAGCAGAACATTTTTATCCTACAGCAGAAAACTCTTATCCTACAGCAGAACACTCTTATCTCAAAGCAAAACACTCTTATCTCAAAGCAAAACACTCTTATCTCAAAGCAGAACACTCTTATCCTAAAGCAGAACATTCTTATCCTATAGCAGAACACTCTTATCTCAAAACAAAACACTTATCTCAAAGCAGAACACTCTTACTTCAAAGAAGAACACTCTTATCTCAAAGCAAAACACTTGTATCTCAAAGCAGAACACTCTAATCCTAAAACATAACACACTTATCTCAAAGCAGAACACTCCTATACTTGAGCAAAACACTTATCCTAAAGCATAACACTCTAATCTCAAAGCAAAACACTCTTATACTTAAGCAGAACACTTATCTCAAAGCAGAACACTTATATCTCAAAGCAGAACACTCATATCTCAAAGCAGCACACTAATATCTCAAAGCAGAACACTAATATCTCAAAGCAGAACACTAATATCTCAAAGCAGAACACTCGTATCCGAAAGAAGAACACTTGTATCTCAGATGAGTAAGTACAAACAACTGTTATACCAGCACTGGAGAGAGAGAACCAAGATATCTAAAGATCGGAGCAATCTCTAAAACGGTTGCCCGTTTGTCATACTTGAATCCACTTAGGCTGCCCCTGTTAGATGGAATCAAAATCCTAACAACGCTACGACCACTCATATGACATGCAGCGGTTCTTGAGTGGTATCTCAAATGAGAGTCGACTGTATGGCACAAAAAGGCACACCAGTACCCACCAGACAGCTGACTTTGCAGCTGACGCAGGTGCGTGTGTACTTTAACGTAACATTTTCACTGAGCTCCAACAAAAATGTTCCCCCGACCTTATATTCTGTTTTTCATTGCTAATTCGCTGTCTAGACCTCTGTGCGCTCTTCCAAATGACACAAAAATAACATTTTTTTGAACTGCAATTCATGCCCATTGGACCAGATTTCCCTTTGCTCACTTACCTTTGCTGCTTGCATTATTCCTGGTGCACACAGGCAGACACCAGCTGCACTGCTGTTTGGAAAGTAACGTATTGTAATATACTTTCATATTCTGGCAGCAGCGCCAGCAGCTAAGCGTGGAAAAACTAACAAGAGAGCATCAGATTGCTTTTCTCGCTCGTATTGGATCTCTGTTTGATGCCGGGGGAAAACAAAACTTGTTCCAAAGCACTCAAAGAAGCAAAAACAAAAGCCATGACTCATTTAAGTGTTACCCACTAAATCTGCTTAACAGTTTCATGAACGTAATAACAAACAAGACGTCAACCAATCATCCACATGCACATACTGTATTATGACCACCTTTTAAGAGGAGAGAGTCCTCCTAGATTCTTTAATTCTGTGACTACAACTGAAGATTAACACTTTGTTCTACAACGCAAAGCAGAACACTCTTATCTCAAAGCAGAACATTCTTATACTTAATCAGAACACTCTTGTCTCAAAGCAGAACACTCTTGTCTCAAAGCAAAACACTCTTATCCTAAAGCAGAACACTCTTATTCTTAAGCAGAACACTCTTATCCTACAGCATTACACTCTTATCCTACAGCATAACACTCTTATCCTACAGCATAACACTCTTGTCTCAAAGCAAAACACTCTTATCTCAGCGCAAAACACTTATCTCAAAGCAGAACACTCTTATACTACAGCAGAACACTCTTATACTTGAGCAGAACACTCCTTATCTAAATCATAACACTCTTATCTCAAAGCATAACACTTTTATCCTCAAGCAAAACACTCTTATCTCAAAGCATAACACTCGTATCCTAGAGCATAACACTCTTATCTCAAAGCAGAATATTCTTATCGCAAAGCAGAACACTCGTATCCTAAAGCATAACAATAGTATCCTAAAGCATAACACTTTTATCTCAAAGCAGAACACTCTTATACTTGAGCAGAACACTCTTATCCTAAATCATAACACACTTATCTCAAAGCAGAACACTTATCTCAAAGCACAACACTCGTATCTCAAAGCAGAACACTCTTATACTTAAACAAAACACTTGTACTTAAGCAAACACTCTTATCCTAAAGCATAACACTCCTATACTTAAGCAGAACACTTATCTCAAAGCAGAACACTCATATATCAAAGCATAACACTCTTATCCTAAAGCATAACACTCTTATACCTAAGCAGAACACTCGTATCTCAGAGGAGTAAGTACAAACAACTGTTATACCAGCGCTGGAGAGAGAGAACCAAGCTATCTAAAGATCGGAGCAATCTCTAAAACGGTTGCCCGTTTGTCATACTTTTATCCATTTAGGTTGCCTCTCTTAGATGGTATCAAAACTGAAAGTTAACTTGACATGTGTTCCGAGCGCACAAACGTTCTGCTCCACTATTCCTCCAGGCTGGTACTCAATGACAAAATTAAACTAGAGGAAATAATGTGTGAGAGCGTGCATAGATTAGGAAACAGGGTGAGCTCATCGTGTATGCATCGACGGCAGAACACATACCTTATCCGCCATGATCATGGACGAGCCTCCGTGAATGCCCAGGATGGGTATGAGCGTCTGCGAGGAAATAAAATCCAAAATCTGGGCAATGGCCTCCTGGTCTGTGCCATCCCCAAACACCACACCGTGGATCTTAGTCCCGGACATCAGGTCGCACATGTTGGTGATAATGCTTTTCGGGTCCGTCTCGTTGACGAGCAGCGAGACCACGTTGACATCAATGGGCTCCTCCTTGCTCCACAGCGCCCGGATGTCCCGGTCGGAGATGTAGCGCGTGCGCCCCAGAATCACCGCAATGTTTAGGACCGGCACTTTCTCAGAGGCACCCCCTCGCTGCTTTTGAGCCGCCACGGGGTCGGCGACGAGGGTCCCCAGAAGCAAGAGGGTTAAGGAGCGCAGCACGGCGTGGCCACCACTGCCAAAGTCGCTGCACCTTCGACTCCTCCTCTTGCTTCTTTTGCTGCTGGCGGACATACTTCCGAACCACTTCAGCCCCTGCATGGAGAGAAGACAGCGGTCAGAGCCCGGTTCTTGACAGCGGTCAGAGCCCGGTTCTTTTCAGTGACGGTGTGAGACGCATGGGTTCTAATGGAGAAGGGAATCAACGACTTGCAACAAAGTTGCAACGACTTATTCAGGTCTGATGACTCAAACGCAGCTCGGTTGCAACGAGCAATGGCTGTCTTTGACCAAAATGGCTATGACCTGTGGAGTTCCTCAGGGTTCACTTTTAGGACCCCTACTGTTGAAAGTGAACAAGCTGCCACAAAGCCAGCTAATAACGTAGCTTCAATGAGTCTTATACCTCAACCATGCAGGTCTAGGTGTCGCTGACGGCAGGTGATCTGTTGGTTTACAGATGCAAAATAGGTTTCTTCAGAGAAACATAGACAAAATCAATTGTTGTCAGTGGCCAACAGAAGCAAAGACAAACTATTATTAGTCACATTGAGACAGTTACGTTCCACTTAGTGGTGGTTTGTTTGAGTGTCTTCCCCTATTGTTTCTACAGGTCCACTCATTCACTGCCTCTGCTGCCAATCAACCGGTTCCTGTTGTCAGCTGCTCTTCATTTCACCTGTTAATCAGCCAGCCAATCCCGGTCCACCATTCATCCTCCCATCCTGCTCAGCACTGGATCAGGTGGATTATTTTTCTGCCATGCTGTTGTAACCTTGATAGACTCTACTTGATTGTCAGATCTACTTTGTCTTTGACGCTACTTTGTTTTGGTAGCCATTTTTGTTAAGCGCTTTGCTGAACTTGTGCCACATTTTTTTTTTTTTGTCTTTGTTATTTGTTTACCTTTCAACTGTCCGTGTTTTTTAAGTATCTGTTCAAGGTTAGACAGAGGTCTCTATACACTATGCACATAGGACTTGCTTGTGTATAGAGACACCAGGCTTAGTGGTGGCTAACACCTTTGTAGGTTTTGGACTCCATCTCTGGCTCGAGTAGGTAGGTAGGCTTTTGGTTTATGCTAATTAAATAGCTTTAGTTAGTAAACTTACCTTTCTTTTTCAGAGGTGTCTTTTGGTATGTTTTGTTTTGTTCTTTGCATTGACAGCACCTGTATTCCCAAGCTAGGCTAGTGTTGTGTCTTGTTGTAACAGTTACCTTTCAATAACACCAGTTTTAATTTAAATTATTGACTTCGTTGTCTTTAATATACACCTCATTTAGTTTATACACTTTTATGTTACGTTCTCCTACGATCCCTAGACCCAGTGCCATCTGGGAACGTAACAGAGACCCTTTCCCTGAAAACTAACTATCAGGTAAGGAATCTACATGTAATAATGAACTAGGTTTCAGACTTGAACTTTGAAAAACATCGGCACTTTGTTACAACCTGAAGAACATTCCTAGATTTGAAGAAAAAATGAGTGTCCAAAGCAGACTTAGAAGGACAAACCCAACTATCCGTAAATATAATTATCTGTAAAACACTTTGAATTGCCTTGTGTGCGATTTGGGCACTTCCTAAACTGGAAATACGTCATGATTTATGACCTCTACGTCACATTGTGTTTGTCGTTTTTATTGAAAGGGATCCGCCATATTGTTTTGTATTCCCGAAATACTGATATTACTAAATACTGAAATACATGATTTATGATTCCTACCTCAGTACCGGCAAAAAGTATGCGTCACATCCATTGGTCAGTTTGTTTGTAGTTTTTATCAAAGTTAGTTCCGAAATACGGCATGATTTAGAATTCCTGCGTCAGTAACTGAAGTAATTAGGTCATATCCGTTCCATCGTGTTTTGTAGTAGCTTCCTATTGCTCAGAGAATAGACTTCAACACAGCTTTGCTTGTGTACAAGTCTTTTCATGGTCTTGTGCCAAAGTGCATCTCTGTTTGAGACATGTTTGGTGCACAGAGTCAGGACCAAACATGGCGAGGCTGAATTTTGGTTTTATGCTCCTTAAATCTGAAATAGTCTTTCCGAAGATGCACCGGGATATAAGCCGC
>NC_084736.1:29446460-29501460 GCF_033978785.1 Entelurus aequoreus | reverse complement strand
ATGCTCATTCAGCCAGAAGTCCGTGAAGGTCGTCCATCCGTACTTCCCTTGATCCTCTGGTCTCTTCACCAAACATGGCCGTGGCCCAAAGAAGATCCAAAAGTCCACAAAGAAACACCAAAAAGCAGCGCAGAAGTCACCGAGGCAGAAACCGAAACCAAGAGGGAAACATCAAGAACACAAAGGAGGACACACAAGAGCACAGAGCTCCTGCAACCAGCAGCCACTACATGGCGCCATCTTTGGACAATAGAAATAAAAAGATGGATTTGACAGCAATATAATAATAATAATAATAGCGCTTTTTTACAGCTTTAATATTTTTAATCTAATTTGGAAAACATCGCTCGTCCTTTACTGGTTTATTGATCAGCAGTTTAACAACTCCTGGTGTTGTGTGTGTGTGTGTGTGTGTGTGTGTGGGTGTGTGTAGGGGGCTTTTAGTGCCATCATTACTTTCACTAAACAGCCCAAGGCTGTCAGTTAGTCAAACAGGTTTATCACTTATTGTGTTTGGCTTCACCTCTTAAGAATATCAGCAACTCCTCAGCTGTCTGCCCTCTCGCTTTCTTACTGTCACTCCAATTCGTGCACTTGATTTACAGCGTCCTCTCCCTCTCAATAACTTCTCCTCCTCCTCATTTCCCGTCCCGTTCTAACCCGCCTTGACTCCATCGTCTCTCGCTCTACCGCATGTGACGTCAGCAGCCACGCCATCGGGTGATTTTCACTGTCACGTCTTGTGTGTGACACAAATATGACACACTTTTTGTGCGCTGGAGTGACTCATCAAATGAAAAAAGAAAAAGCACAATGCCTTTTAGAACAAGAGCTGTTTTTATCACCTTTTTGACCGACACCAAACTTGTCAGTGGAAAGGTAAAAACATAACTAAAAATGAAATAATGTCAGTATGACTGTGACCTCATTCCCAGCTTAAAACCAACATCCTGGTGACAGAAACTGCCTTGCATTCTTTACATAGCACCAGTCAACTGCCAACCGCACTTAATGACCTGCATTGTGTGCGTGTGTGTGTGTGTGTGTGTGTGTGTGTGTGTGTGTGTGTGTGTGTGTGTGTGTGTGTGTGTGTGTGTGTGTGTGTGTGTGTGTGTGTGTGCGTGTGTGTGTGTGTGTGTGTTCTTGTATTTCTACCCTTCTTTAGACACCAAGAACGGCGTGGCGAAGTTGGTAGAGTGGTCGTACCAGAAATCGGAAGGTTGCTGGTTACTGGGGTTCAATCCCCACCTTCTACCATCCTAGTCACGTCTGTTGTGTCCTTGGACAAGACACTTCACCCTTGCTCCTGATGGCTGCTGGTTAGCGCCTTGCATGGCAGCTCCCGCCATCAGTGTGTGAATGGGTGTGTGAATGGGTGAATGTGGAAATACTGTCAAAGCGCTTTGAGTACCTTGAAGGTAGAAAAGCGCTATAAGTATAACCCATTTATTTATAAGAAGGAAAAGTACCTTCCATATGAGGAGGTGTGAACAAGTGATGACATACATCATGGTCCCAATACAGAAAAGCATTGCATCTAATAAAGAATGTCTAATTTGGTGGTGAAATCTATCAAAATTAGGGTGGTCCCAAAAAGGAGGGATTTTCCAAAATTTATTTAGAAAATAAATAAATATGTATATAGAGACATACTGGAATAACTCAAAGTAAATAATGGAGATTAAAAAACAATTACAAAAAAGTAAATAACTAAAAGCAGTCTTTTTCTCACGTGTCGACTTTTTTCTTAGAAAGTTGGGAACAATTTCTCATATTCTTTCTGTTTCTGTATTATTGCAGTATTTTCTCATAAAATTATTAATTTTTATGTAAAATTATTAATTTTTATGTAAAATTATTACTTTTTATGTAAAATGATTACTTTTTAATGCAAAATGGTGACATTTGTCATAAAATTCTGACTTTTATCACAATACTGCCAATTTGTTTGTTCTTGTATAATAGTGACATTTTTTTGAGTAAAATTATGACTTTTGTCATAATTTTGCCAAGAAAATTTCCGATTTTTATAATATTGCCAAAATGTTAGTTTTCAGATAAAATTGTGACTTTAGTTGAGTAAAATTACGACTCTTCTCATAAAATTTCCAAAATTCTAAGCTTTTCTTGTAAAATTGCGACTGTTATTGAGTAAAATTCCAACTTTTATCATAATATTGCACACTTGTTCAGTTTTCCTTGTAAAATTGTGACTTGTGTTGAGTAAAATTACGACTTTTATTATAATACTATAGATAGGCATTTTTCGGAGGTCTCAAGAAGGTAAAAAACACAAGAAAGTGTGTGTGTGTGCGTGTGCGTGTGTGTGTGTGTTTTCACCCTTCTTGAGACATCAACAAGGAAAAGTACCTTACATATGAGGACCGGTGAACAAGTTGGGACTGAAATCATGGTTTCAATACGGAAAACCATCGGATCTAATAGAGAGCCAAATACTAAAGTCCGTGAACATTGCTCCAAAGTCGGGATTTTTTTTAATTTAATGTGCATACAAAAGTAAACATTGACAGGTGCAAAGGCAGCAATATATGATGAAACAAGACGGCAGCTAAAGAAGGACTTCCCTATTCATCCAGTTGAACGGCTGATTTTACGACTTCCGGTGCTGACGTAAGACATATGTGACCATAGGATGAACAATTACACTACGGTACTACGACTATAGTGGCCATTAACAGTTAGCTTCTACAGCTGGGTTGCCCTCAGGGGCCAAATGTGGTCCGTGACTCGTTTGTCATCGGCCTTAAGCACATTACAAAAAACAATGCAGCTGAGATAGGCTCCAGCACCCCCGCGACCCCGAACGGGACAAGCGGTAGAAAATGGATGGATGGAAAAAATAGATATCTCATTTGCACCCCTGGTGGTGAAATCTATCAAAATGAGGGTGGTCCCAAAAAGGAGGGATTTTTCAAATTGACTGTGTGTCGCTTTTAAAAGTGCTCCCCCTCTGGCCAACATATGTAATAACAAGTGTGTGTCAGAAATTGAAATGCGCCCCCTTTGGCCAAAATTTATTTAAAAATGTTTAATAAATATGCATATAGAGACATACTGTAATAACTTGAAATAAATAATGACGATTAAAAGCCAATTACAAAAAAAAATAAAAAGACAAAAAATAACTAATAGCTTACCTTTTTTTATGTGCATAGTAGTGTTGTAACGATGTCACGACGTGACGACGACGACGACACGGGGGGTGGGGGCGATATAGTACCAAAAATGATTCATTAGTACCGCGGTACTATACTAATACCGGTATACCGTACAACCCTATTGCATAGTATGTATATATTGTAAATACAAATATTTGTATACCGGTATCTAGAAAAGGGTGGTCCTTAAGAGGTAGGCATTTTTTGGCGGTCTCGAGAAGGTAACAAATACAAGAATGTGTGGGTGTGTGTGTGTATGTATGTATGTGTGTGTGTGTGTGTGTGTGTGTGTGTGTGTGTGTGTGTGTGTGTGTGTGTGTGTGTGTGTGTGTGTGTGTGTGTGTGTGTGTGTGTGTGTGTGTGTGTGTGTGTGTGTGTGTGTGTGTGTGTGTGAACTTTCAGTGAAAATGTGCCAATGAGCCACCGGCCAGACACAGCGATTTTAAGCGTTTAGTTTAAGGGAAGATATCATCACATTCCATAGATATGATTAGGCTTTACCGTCTTTTCCAGACCATTGTTTTTCAACCACTGTGCCGCGGCGCACTAGTGTGCCGTGACATATTGTCTGGTGTGCCGTGGGAAATGATGCAATTTCACCTAATTGGTCTGGACCGCTTTTCATCAGTAATGATGGCAACATCAGATCTTCTAAGCATTGTACAAATAAATATATAATTTTTTTTCCGCAAACCAATAATTAGAATCCCCAAATAATGTGGCGTTGTTGTTGAGGGTCTGTGCTGTCTAGCGATTGGCAGAGTAACCAAGTCATCAGTAATTAGTAATGCATGGATGGTTATGGTTATAGGATATATCGAACAATTGCGTCAGGTATTTGATGAGAACGACTTTATATTGTCAATAAAAACTACTGAGTTTCATTTTTTTGAACATTTTCTGCTAGTGTTGTGGCTCTGGATTTTTTCAATTAAAAAAATGTGCCTTGGCTCAAAACAGGTTGAAAAACACTGTTCCAGACTAAAGAGCGCACCGGTATATAAGCCGCACCAAATAAATATTTAGAAGAAAAAAATATGTTTCCGTATATTAGCCGCACCAGACTGTAAGCCACAGATATATACGTCGTGAAATTAGTTATTTACACATAAATGTGTTTAGATGTTTACAAACGGTGTCTGTAACACGGCAGTAAAACGGGTGATCAAACAAAACAGAAGTCATCGTCATGGACCCACTAGCTGCGGAAGCTAGCTCTCTAATCAGTAAACAGACTCAATAACTCCACCGTGACGTTTTGGTGAATTTACTGAGGAATTTGTGAAACTGAAACAATACAAAAAGAACGTTGTAAATTATACATACTAACAGAGACACTCGTTAGCATATTAGCTAATGCTAACGCTGCTAGCTTGATTACAAATTTCCACAAATTCTTTAGTAAGAATTGTTTTATTTATATTGTAATGCTTGCTTGGATATTTAGGAGATGGAACGGCACTTGTACTTCCGGTTCAAAGCTTTAAATAACAGGAAACACTTGTACAGCTAAATACAGCTACAAGAGTAAAACACAACGAAAAAACAAAACAACAAAAACAGACTCAACATAGTAACCAAGAGAGCCGACTCCGTCCTAAGCTGCCCACTAGCTCTCGACTAATGTCCAGTGCACGCGGATGGGTGAGGATCCGTTTAAGGAGACCCAAAATGTTGGACCCATGCTCATCCAGCCAAGGCTCCGTGAAGCGTGTCCATCCTGACGCCCTTGGACGTCTCTTCTTCTTCGTCTCCTCCGGTCTCTCCATGCGGACCCCAACGTGGCAGAGAGCCAGCAGCCGGTCTCCGGTGCAAACGTGGCCACGGCTCCCCCCAGCAGCAGACCAGAAAGTTGGCAAATCAGACGACAAACACTAACGGACTCATGCTGTCTTTAAGTAGAAGTGGAGTGTTTTTTGGCGACAACTAATGGTCCCAGTAATTCAGTGGTAGTAGTTTGGATAAGTCTTCATCCCCATGCATTTGAGTCCATCCCTTCTCTACCGTTCAGGCCAGGGATTGTCTCCAGCTGCCTGCAAGGCTTGAGCCAACCACAGGACAAATGTACAGAGGAGGTTCTGCAGTGTGTCTGATATGCAACGATAACGTCAGAAGTACTTGACCTATTATTGCTTCAGTATAACAACGGTATTATGAAGAATACATTTAGACTGGTTTTATAACATTGTTTGTCTTGAAAATGCACTCATTTACTTGTATCCAGTTCGAGAAAATATCATGTGACTCTCATGGAAATACATTTTTAAATATATGTGTTTCATTTCCAAAAATGAAGCCCATGAAGCTGTACGTTGAATGATGCGGACACGTTTGTTACTACATACTTTCTAATAGGCTTCTGCCTTGGAACAATGTATGTGTAAGTCATATGCAACTATAATTATCTGGTACCGTATTTTTCGGACTATAAGTCGCAGTTTTTTTCATAGTTTGGCCGGGGGTGCGACTTATACTCAGGAGCGACTTATGTGTGAAATTATTAACACATTACCGTAAAATATCAAATAATATTATTTAGCTCATTCACGTAAAAGACTAGACGTATAAGATTTCATGGGATTTAGCGATTAGGAGTGACAGATTGTTTGGTAAACGTATAGCATGTTCTACATGTTATAGTTATTTGAATGACTCTTACCATAATATGTTACGTTAACATACCAGGCACGTTCTCAGTTGGTTATTTATGCGTCATATAACGTACACTTATTCAGCCTGTTGTTCACTATTCTTTATTTATTTTAAATTGCCTTTCAAATGTCTATTCTTGGTGTTGGGTTTTATCAAATAAATTTCCCCAAAGAATGCGACTTATACTCCAGTGTGACTTATATATGTTTTTCCCCTTCTTTATTATGCATTTTCGGCTGGTGCGACTTATACTCCGAAAAATACGGTACTTGTTTATTTTGACACACGTGCTGTTTTAGACTGCAATATTGTTCAATTATTGATACGTATTTCTAGTTTGTGTGCTATTGTTTGCTTACTTGTTGCGTAGCTGCTAGTTCCTAATAGCCTATAGCCTAGCATGTTTACCTTTTGTAAATGACTTGACTAAAAAAGAGGAAATTGTGTGCTTATTGGAGGACATTTAGATGTTAAGTTTGCACGAGTAAACACCAGTGGTGGGACCAAGTCAGTGTTTTGCAAGTCATAAGTAAGTCTCAAGTCTTTGCCCTCAAGTATCGAGTCAAGTCCCGAGTCAAGACAGGCAAGTCCCAAGTCAAGTCCAAAGTCAAGACTGGAAAGTCCCGAGTCAAGTCCCAAATCCTGCATTTTGAGTTTCGAGTCCTTTCAAGTCCTTTTAACCACAGACTAATATTAGGTTACAGTTGCTGCTGTAGCAGATTGCAGCACTAGTCATGTATTTTAAAACTTATTTCGGGTTGAAGGGATAGTTTGGGATTTGTGAAGTGGCGTTGTATGATGGACTACACGTAAAATGGCGGGCAACCCACTCACAATAGAGAAAAGCAGACAGGCTACCAGCACACGACTTAGGCTTTACATTGCTGTGGACGGGTCAGCAGCTAAACGTATTTAAGCCACCTCAAAGAGGCAAACTTAAAAAAAGAATATTTTCATTGCTTTATCGTGCCGTCAAGACAGACTATTCTGTAAAGAAACTTAAGTTATATCGCTTGTTAATTCGCCGTCTCCAGCCCTGCAACTCACGTGTGTTGTGAGGTAAACAACCAGCAGTATGTCGGAAAGCTTGCTAAAACGGTACACATATTCATAATATAGTGTACATTTTAACTGACCTTTATTTTACTATGTTTGTCTTTTTGTAGGTGGCTAAAATACGCGGTGCTGCTGACCGCCGTCTAGCGTTACGTTACTGTGTGTGATACATTGACTAACGTAACGTTAAGTGTAGGTACCTCATGCAACCCTGCTTAAAAAAAATCACTTAACAAAAAGTATAAATAAGGTAGCGAACTGCAGTGGACGTGTTTGCAATAACGTTTTAACGTTAGCAGTGAGTTTACAGCCTCACTGATTTAACTAATCAGCAAATAAAAGTTATGTTACTTAGCCAATAAACGTTAGCTTACATTCAAAACTTACTGTTCTTTGTGCAACTTCAAATGTCGAACGAAGTTGGAAGTCGTTGCGTCTCCGTCTGTAATCTTCGAACTGCATGTTTTGCATACGGCAATTCGTTTTTTGTTGACCACCTCGTAGTTTTTATACCTGAACAAAATTATCGTTGGTATAATTTTTTTCTCACTGGCACGTTGTTTGACAGCTCTTCTTCGTTGGTTGTCCTGCAATTTGATTGGCTGAATGCTGTCGGATGAAAACAACGTGGATCTAATTTGATTGGATGTTGTACTGACAGGCAGCACACACGCTGACAAACACACACGTACACAATGAAAGATACAGAGGGCTCCTTAATAACTTTTTAATCTTTGGGTTTTGGGGAAAGTAGCAAGTCTTGTCAAGTCAAAAGGCTCACGTCCAAAATGTAAAGAGACTTGCAACTTGACTTAGACTTTAAGTTGAGTTGCAAGTCTCTTTACATTTTGTCAAGTCGAGTCTAAAGTCATCAAATTCATGACTCGAGTCTGACTCAAGTCCACACCTCTGGTAAACTCGCTGCAGGACTGCTTGTATTGCACATGATATCACACACAAGTAAACACGCTGCAGGACTGCTTGTATCGCATATGATATCACACACGAGTGTAACACGCTGCAGGACTGCTTGTATCGCACATGATATCACACGCAAGTATACTCGCTGCAGGACTGCTTGTATCGCACATGATATCTCACACAAGTAAACACTTTGCAGGACTGGTTGTGTCGCACATTATATCACATACAAGTAAACACGCTGCATGACCGCTTGTGTCGCACATGATATCACACACGAGTAAACACGCTGCAGGATCACTTGGGTCGCACATGATATCACACACAAGTAAACACGATGCAGGACTGCTTGTATCGCACATGATATCACACACAAGTATACACGCTCTAGGACTGCTTGCATCGCACATTATATCACACACAAGTAAACACACTGCAGGACCACTTGTATTGCACATGATATCACACACAAGTAAACACGCTGCAGGACTGCTTGTATCGCACATGATCTCACACACGAGTAAACATGCTGCAGGACTGCTTGTGTCGCACATGCTATCACACACAAGTAAACACGCTGCAGGGCTGCTTGTATCGCACATATCACACACAAGTAAACACGCTCTAGGACTGGTTGTATAGCACATGATATCACACACACATGTAAACTTGTTGCCGGACTGCTTGTATCGCACATGATATCTCACACAAGTAAACACTTTGCAAGACTGCTTGTGTCGCACATTTTAGATACAAGCTAATACCATCCGATACCTTTTGGATTTTTGCTGATATCGCATTTTCATCCTTTAGAAATACGGATTTGGGACATCCCTCCACAATAGGACCCCTAAGTGACATACTAACTGGTTTATCCAGCGGTATCAGGGGCACTAAGCGAACGAGTTAACTGAGATGACTCCCTGTGAGTCCTTTTGAACGACTCATTCCTGTCAGGTTTGTCACTGACAGTTTAGTTATGTTTTGGTTTTCCCTCTGTCTTTATTTCCTGTAAGCACTCTTATTTTGGTTCAGTTTCCTGCTAGTCTCCCCGAGCGCTGTTCCCCTCAGCTGTGGCTGATTGGCACCTGGCCACACCTGGTGTCAATCAGCCAGCTGCTATTTAGACCTGCTTTGACCTCCAGTCCGTGCTGGAGTATTGTCATTATGATTGTCCATGTCAGTGTAGCTGTATCCTGTAGCTGTCTTTTTGTTCCTTGTTCCTAGTTCCTGTTTGCTTGTCCATAAAATTAAGAAAAAACACAAACCAGGAACCAGGAACGGACAAACTGGAAACAGGGAACAGGAACCAGCACTGACTGGAGGTCAAAGCAGGTCTAAATAGCAGCTGGCTGATTGACACCAGGTGTGTCCAGGTGCCAATCAGCCGCAGCTGAGGGGAACAGCGCTCAGGGAGACTAGCAGGAAACTGAACCAAAATAAGAGCGCTTACAGGAAATAAAGACAAAGGGAAAACCAAAACATAACTAAATTGTCAGTGACAAACCTGACAGTTCCTGACTTGCAAGTGCAAGTCATGGCAAGAGTTTGTCTGTTTTGCATGAGTCCTACACAAAATAGCACTGACCTGACAAGGTGCTGTCCAATCACAGTGTTGCATTTTTAAAGTCGTCCCTTTCCTGGTTCATGCAGCAAGTGACAGACGGAGAGAGAAAGTTTGCATACTTTATTTCAGTAACTGGTAAATACAAGTGTCTTTAAATAGTGTAGATGATGTGGAGCAATAGTCACTCACATTCGTCCATTACCTGCATACTTAAAATAGAAGATTACACACATAAACACTTCAAGACTGTCATGTTTCATTTACACTTTCAATCAGGGGTGTCCAAAGTGGGGCCTGGGGACCGTTTGTTTTTTGAGGGCCCGCGGCACATTCTAAAAATACTATCAAAAAAACAATAAAAAGTGGAATAAACAGTTGGAATGTAACAAGAAAACGTTGCAACTTTGACTCTATTTAGTTCTGTTGACTCCATGCAGGCTGTGTTTTATTTTCTTCAGAGTTGTCATTGCTCAAAAAATAATAATGCATTAAAATCCATGTTATGAGTTATTGGCCAATAGTTACTTCACATCAAATATTCCACTTTGTGGGGAACTATTGCATGTTTTGTGCCAAATAAAAACACTGTTTATAAAATACAAATATGAAAACATAAATTGCAATTGGCGGATAGATCTGAAGTTGATTGAGAGACTAAAGTCTTGAAAGTAAAAAAAACTAAAAACATATGACTTATTTTTAACACTTTTATGAGTGGAACTCTTTTGGTTCCCTGAGAATCTTAGTGGGGGTTTTTTTAAACTGTCATTGCTCAAAATAATAATGCATTAAAATCCATGTTGTTATGAATTATTGGTTTATTTACGGCTCCAATTACATCACATCAAATATTCCACTTTTGGGGGGAGAATATTGCATTTCTTTGTGCCAAATAAATAACAATGAAAAACAAAAACATGAAAAAATAATAACTTATAATTGATGTAGAGATCTAGAGTTGGTCGAGAGACTAAAGCCTTGAAAGTAAAGAAAAAACAACATATATGACTTATTTCTAACACTTTTATGAGTGGGACCTTTTGTCTCCCTGACAATCTTAGTGGGGGGTTTTTTAACTGTCATTGCTCAAAATATAATAATGCATTAAAATCAATGTTGTTATGAATTATTGGTTTATTTACAGCTCCAATTACATCAAATCAAATATTCCTCTTTTTGGGGGGACAATCATTGGTATCTTTAATCTTAATCTTTAAATATTGCATTTTGTGTGCCAAATAAAAACAATGTTTTCTTTGACAAAAAAGGCATAAAACAAAAATATGAAAATATAATAACTTATATAATCAATGGATACATCTGAAGTTAATCACGTGACTAAAGCCTTGAAAGTAAAAAACAACAACAAATGACTTATTTTTAACACTTATATTAGTAGGACCTTTTGGCTCCCTGACAATCTTGGTGGGTTTTTTTTGTTAAAACTGTAATAATAACTGTTAATAATGCATTAAAATCCATGTTGTTATGAATTATTGGTTTATTTACGGCTCCAATTAATTCACATCAAATATTCCACTTTTGGGGGGAAAATATTGCCTTTTTTGTGCCAAATAAATATTAATGAAAAACAAAAACATGAAAAAATAATAACTTAGAAACGACGGATAGATCAGAAGTTGATACTAAATTAATTATTTTTAACACTTTTATGAGTGGGGCTCTTTTGGCTCCCTGACAATCTTAGTGGGATTTTTTTTATAACTGTCTTTGCTCAAAATAATAATGCATTAAAATCCATGTTGTTATGATTTATTGGCCTATTTACGGCTCTCACATCAAATATTCCACTTTTGGGGGGAAAATATTGCATTTTTTGTGGCACAACAAAAAGAAAAACCAAAACATGAAAAAATTATAAATTATAATGGACGGATAGATCTGAAGTTGATCGAGTGACTTAAAAGTAAACTTGAAAGTAAAAAAAAAACACAAAAAAAACCTAAATGACTTATTTTTAACACTTTTATGAGTGGGACTCTTTTGGCTCCCTGACAATCTTAGTGGAATTGTTTTTAACTGTCACAATTAGTTCACATCAAATATTCCACTTTGAAAATCTTAGAGGGGAAAATATTGCATATTTTGTGTTGTTTCCCATTAAAACAGGGTTTTGACAAAAATAGCATAAAACATTAAAAAAAAAAAAACTTCAAAAAATGTATAACAAACAGACCTGAATCTCTAAATTTAAGTGTTGAAAAAAAACAGACTTATTTTTCAACTTTTTTTATGCATGGGATCAAACTTGAAGAGAGCCTTAAAGGTTAAAAACAATCTTTATAACGTATTGTTATTGAAAATGTAAAACTATGAAAATGGCCCCCGCATGCTATAAGTGAGTGTGTGGCCAGTTTGGACACCCCAGGTCGGGCCCCAAAGTAGGAGTTCCCCCTCCAACCCCACGCAATGTGTTCTTGACACCATTTAGGAGGAAACCGAAGCATGAAACATTTAAAACTGCAAAAAGGCCAATAACTATTTTTACAAAGTCCTGCTAAATATGCACAAAAGCGGGCAGTGGTCCTCTGCCATTAAAGGGAGCGTTTACACGCAACACGGTCCTCATTAGTGCACGCCAAATACACACAAATCTGCTTTGTCAGTTAATTTTTAGGCCCAAACACGACACAGCGGTACTTATGTCCGTCCACTTGGCGCGAGAATGTGCAAGGGGGTGGGCTGATTGCATCATCACATGGACTAGTGTGCACCAGGGTTGTTAACATGTTTGAGGGATGTGGCAGTTCTGCACAGGAAGTGGTGAACAGGAAGTCTGCCAGTGACTGCGCGACACGTCGATCAAGCATCTGTTCCGGAGATAATGAGGGGCGGCGGCGGTGGTGGTGGTGGTGGGTTCACTGGCACTGGTAAACGGGCTGGACGTACTCCGGCGGGAAGTAGCCCACGTGTCCATGGCAACGGCCCCTCCAGCGTAGCGCGTCGGAGCAGTCGATGAGCTCGATGACGTCGCCCCGCAGGAAGCGGAGCTGCGCGGGGTGGTGAGGGTTGAAGTCGAAGAGAGCGTGGGCGTGGTGAGGACGCTGGCAGAGAGCGAGACGCGGCCGGAAGTGAAGAGGGGAGGGGGCGGGGAGGAGAAAAAAGGAAAAATGTCAGTATTGAACACTCATAATGTCCGTTTTTTGCTCCGTTTTATTAGTTATGTGATCTGTGTTTGAAAAAAATACTTTTAAAAAGTACTAATCACTTATTTTGCCAAAAAGTAATCAAATTAAACATACTAAATTAGCTATAAGGTAAGCCTAAATATTCGAATGCTAACATGAACATGCTAGAATATGCTAGCAAACTTCCAAGATGGCGCTATGTATTTAAAAGTCAGGATTTCTAGGTTTAAACACTCAAAATTAGAGAAAAAGCTAGCCAAAAACGTTAGGACTTTAACATCGGCATGCTAATATAAGAGACGCTAGCATACTTCCAAGATGGCGCCAAATATAAACAATGATACTTTTTAGGTTAAAACAAACAAAATTATCTAAAAACCTAGCAAAAATTGTTGACGTAAGCATACTTTCAAGATGGCGGCAAGTATCAAAAATCATGATTCTTAGGTTAAAACATAAAAATAAAAAGCGGAAAAGCTAGCAAAAAATGTTAGCATGCTAACGTGAGCATGCTAGCACGTGACAGGGTAAGAGTAAAATACCAAAAAGCAATATTTGTAGGTGTAAACATACTAAATTAGCTAAAAATTTAGCTTAAAATATTAGCATGCTAACATCAACATGATAAAATGAGAGGAATTAGCAAACTTCCAAGATGGCGCTATGTATTTAAAAGTCAGGATTTTTAAACACTCAAAATTACAGAAAAAGCTAGCCAAAAACATTGGCATGCTAATATAAGAGACGTTAGCATACTTCTAAGATGGCGGCAAATATAAGAAATTATAATGTTTAGGTTAAAACATACAAAATTATCAAAAAGTTCAAACCCCGGCCGAGTCATACCAAAGACTATAAAAATGGGACCCATTACCTCCCTGCTTGGCACTCAGCATCAAGGGCTGGAATTGGGGGTTAAATCACCAAAAATGATTCCCGGGCGCGGCCACCGCTGCTGCCCACTGCTTCCCTCACCTCCCAGGGGGTGAACAAGGTGATGGGTCAAATGCAGAGGACAAATTTCCCCACACCTAGTGTGTGTGTGACAATCATTGGTACTTTAACTTAAAAACCTAGCAAAAATTGTTGACGTAAGCATACTTCCAAGATGGCGCCAAGTATCTAAAAAATCATGATTCTTAGGTTAAAACATTAAAAAAAAAAAGCGGAAAAGCTAGCAAAAAATGTTACCATGCTAACGTGAGCATGCTAGCACGTGACAGGGTAAGAGTAAATACCAAAAGGCACTATTTGTAGGTGTAAACATACTAAATTAGCTAAAAAGTTAGCATACATTATTAGCATGCTAACAACATACTGAAATGAGAGGAATTAGCAAACTTCCAAGATGGCGCTATGTATTTAAAAGTCAGGATTTTTAGGTTTAAACACTCAAAATTAGAGAAAAAGCTAGCCAAAAACGTTAGGACTTTAACATCGGCATGCTCATATAAGAGACGTTAGCTTACTTCCAGATGGCGCCAAATATAACAAATTATAATTTTTAAGTTAAAACATACAAAATGATCTAGAAACCTAGCAAAAATTGTTGACGGTAGCATACTTCCAAGATGGCGCCAAGTATCAAAAATCATGATTCTTAGGTTAAAACATAAAAAAAACAAACGGAAAAGCTAGCAAAAAATGTAAGCATGCTAACGTGAGCATGCTAGCACGTGACAGGGTAAGAGTAAATACCAAAAGGCACTATTTGTAGTTGTAAACATACTAAATTAGCTAAAAAGTTAGCATAAAATATTTGCATGCTAACATCAACATGATAAAATGAGAGGAACTAGCAAACTTCCAAGATGGCGCTATGTATTTAAAAGTCATGATTTTCAGGTTTAAACACTCAAAATTTTAGAAAAAGCTAGCCAAAAACGTTAGGACTTTAACATCGGCATGCTCATATAAGAGACGTTAGCTTACTTCCAGATGGCGCCAAATATAACAAATTATAATTTTTAAGTTAAAACATACAAAATGATCTAGAAACCTAGCAAAAATTGTTGACGGTAGCATACTTCCAAGATGGCGCCAAGTATCAAAAATCATGATTCTTAGGTTAAAACATAAAAAAAACAAACGGAAAAGCTAGCAAAAAATGTAAGCATGCTAACGTGAGCCTGCTAGCACGTGACAGGGTAAGAGTAAATACCAAAAGGCACTATTTGTAGTTGTAAACATACTAAATTAGCTAAAAAGTTAGCATAAAATATTTGCATGCTAACATCAACATGGTAAAATGAGAGGAACTAGCAAACTTCCAAGATGGCGCTATGTATTTAAAAGTCATGATTTTCAGGTTTAAACACTCAAAATTTTAGAAAAAGCTAGCCAAAAACGTTAGGACTTTAACATCGGCATGCTAATATAAGAGACGTTAGCTTACTTCCAAGATGGCGCCAAGTATCAAAAATCATGATTCTTAGGTTAAAACAGAAGAAATGAGCGGAAAAACTAGCAACGTGAACATGCGCTAAGACCGGCAGTGCTAATATAAGAGACGTTAGCATACTTCAAAGATGGCGCCAAGCATCAAAAATATTGTTTTTTAGGTTCAAACATACAACATCAGCTAAAGAGCTAGCATGTGAATGGGTGCTTGCAATGCAGCAGGCCCATAATTAACCACTCCAAAATATAAAGTAATCACATCAGGAACAGAATCACTCTTAAACCCAGTTTTAGTACCACCTCGGAAAATACTTGGTAAACAAAGTACCACCAAAAATGACCAATTTTAAAATACAGTGGTGTAGAATGCCTAAACATTCATTAAAAATGAGGCAGAGGTTTTTAACAATACAGTTACAATTTTCAGCCATCCGTATCATGACACAAAGCTTGAACAGTAACACTGTGTTTGAATATCGGGAAATAAAACACTGTACTTTAATCAAATTACTATTTGGTGTGCCGCTAGATGGTGGCACACCTGCCACAGTTTGAGAATCCCTGGTTTAAAAAAGAGCTAATTACTAGTGAAAGCACTTATGCAGTTGTAAGACGTTTCATGAAAGCAGAGTGTGTGCCTTTAAAAGGCGGTGCCTGTGGCCGAGTGACGTGTGACACCAGCGAGCCAGATGGAGCAGATTTTGTGAAGCGTTCCACCCCGAGTCCTTATGTCACAAACCCAGACTTTGGGCACGCTTCACACACAACCGACATTTTTTTTAATCTTAAAGGGGAACTGCATCTTATGAAAACATTTTTGCCCATCATTCAAAATCTTTATGATGGACAAGAACACACATGTTTTACTTGTTTTATGCATTCTAAATAATAAATAAAGGTTAGTAAAAGTCAGCTAACAATGGAGTCAATTGGAGTAGCTCCATTTCACCTATAAAGTGCAGTAAAAACATCCAAAAACCTCCATAATTATTTTATATACATGATGTAAGTATATATGTAATGTAGTAACATTCATAATAGCATGTAATATATACATGATGTAAGTATTTATGTCATGTAGTAACATTCATAATAACATGTAATATATACATGATATAAGTATATATGTAATGTAGTAACATTCATAATAACATGTAATATATACATAAGGCAAGTATATATGTCATGTAGTAACATTCATAATAACATGTAATATATACATGATATAAGTATATATGTAATGTAGTAACATTCATAATAACATGTAATATATACATAAGGCAAATATATATGTCATGTAGTAACATTCATAATAACATGTAATATTTACATGATGCAAGTATATATGTAATGTAGTAACATTCATAATAACATGTAATATTTGTGTATTTTGATCATTTTAATATTGATTTCACAGACGCATCACAAAGTTTGCTTTTCCCTTCAACAACAAGAACACTACTAATCATGACAGACTTGATGAGAGACAACAAAGACTACTTTAAGACAAATGATGATCCAGAACATTTTTGAGCCTGAATATAAGGAGGATGAACTACAAGTTTTAGACGCTGAGTAATAAACAGATACAGTAACTATAGTAGTATGTATAAGCAATATAAACTAAAAACATAATAAAACAATCACTTACTGTACAATGTCTCCTCTCACTGAGATAACGACTGATGGGATGTATATATATTCCCCTTTACATGAAGAATGAGTCATAATCCTCAAGCAGGTTAAAAAACACGAGCGCTTGTCCAAGTCTTTCTCTGGATGTCAAAGTTGACCAACTTGTGGGTTTATGTCCACAACCTTCTACTATCCAGGTAAGAGGCCTGGTTTATCATCCAGCAGCTTGAGCCAGTTAGCGCTCTGTGATCGCGACGCCGCTAAAAGTAGTTTCTCGGTGTTAGCACTTTATAACAACATTCAGGTCACAAGACATACATGGAGCATGGTTGGATATTTTTAGACAGCCACCTCTTACTTGCTGTATTTTACGACTTAGAATTAGTGTTGTAACGATACCAATATGTTGGTACCGATACCAGTACTAAAATTATTTTGGTATTTTTCGGTACTTTTCTAAATAAAGGGGACCACAAAAAAATTGCATTACTGGCTTTATTTTAACAACAAATCTTAGGGTGCATTAAACATGTTTCTTATTGCAGTTAAGTCCTTAAATAAAATAGTGAACATTAAATTAGATTAGATTAAAGTACCAATGATTGTCACACACACACTAGATGTGGTGAAATTTGTCCTCTGCATTTGTCCCATCCCCTTGGGGAGCAGTGGGCAGCAGCGGCGCCGCGCCCGGGAATCATTTTGGTGATTTAACCCCCAACTCCAACCCTTTGTTGCTGAGTGCCAAGCAGGGAGGTTATGGGTCCCATTTTTATAGTCTTTGGTATGACTCGGCTGGGATTTGAACTCCAACATACTAGACAACTTGTCTTTTAGTGGTAAGTAAACAAACAAAGGCACCTAATTAGTCTGCTGACATATGCAGTAACATATTGTGTCATTTATCATTCTATTATTATGTCAACATTATTAAGGACACGTGGTAGAAAATTAATTATTAATCTACTTGTTCATTTACTGTTAATATCTGCTTATTTTCTCTTTTAACATGTTCTATCTACACTTCTGTTAAAATGTAATAATCACTTATTCTTCTGTTGTTTGATACTTTGAATTAGTTTTGGATGATACCACACATTTAGGTATCAATCCGATACCAAGTAGTTACAGGATCATACATTGGTCATATTCAAAGTCCTCATGTGTCCAGGGACATATTTCCTGACTTTATAAACATGATATACTTTTTTTTTAAACGAAAGAAGATGTTGTGATGCCAAAAAATATCGACGTAATCATAGTACTATCGACCAGATGCGTGCCTGTACTTGATATCATTGCAGTGGATGTTAGGTGTAGATCCACCCATGGCGTTTGTTTACATTTTGACGCCGGTGAGCTACGGTGTGTAGTGAAGCATGTTTAGCTATTCCTAGTCCTGCAGTGATAATGCTACTTGTAAGAAACTTACTTTATTTGTCGCCATGGAGATGAGGATTAGTGATTTAAAAAGTCGCTAAAACACTGCAGACGGCGGATGGGTGCTAGCTGCTAGCTCGCTAGCTAGCCATGTTTTAAAGCATCTCTTCCTGAGGGTGTTTCAGTGTTATAACTTCACCTTTACCTTTAGTTTTTAAGCCAAAATGCGTCCGTTCTCCCTTTTCTGTCTAAACACTGTGTCTGCTTGTAAGTACTCTGTGTGTGTGCGCGCCGCCGAACATGCTCCTCTGCTCGTAAACCAGCAATGTCACGACGTGACTTTGACGCGGGCGCGGGGGTTGTGGGACCGGTACGTTTCAGAGACCGAATTTGATTCATTAGTATCGCGGTACTATACTAATACCGGTATACCGTACAACCCTACTTAAAATGCATTAAAAAAGAAAGTGTTCTTGTCTTACATAAAGATTGTGAATGTTGGGCTAAATTCCAAATTCAGTGCAGTTCCCCTTTAAATATTTGAGTTAACTATAAGACTGAAACAACATTTTCTTGGGTAAGTTCAAACAGTGAAAATATGTGCAGAGAAAAGTGCTACATAAATCTAATCCAAATGATTCCCGGGCGTGGCGCCGCTGCTGCCCACTGCTCCCCAAGGGGATGGGTCAAATGCAGAGGACAAATTTCACCACATCTAGTGTGTGTGTGACAATCATTGGTACTTTAATCTTTAATCTTTAATCATCATTATTATTATTATCACTGGAATGAAGTGCTCCTTATTGCATTGTGTTGCTGCCACAACATTGCAATTGCGGCCATTCAAGGTATTTTTAGGCACATTTGATTGAATTGATTGATACTTTTATTAGTAGGTTGCACAGTGAAGTACATATTCCGTACAATTGACCACTAAATGGTAACACCCGAATAAGTTTTTCAACTTGTTTAAGTCGGGGTCCACTTAAATTGATTCATGATACAGATATATACTGTCAGATATGTACTATCATCATAATACAGTCATCACACAAGATAATCACATTGAATTATTTACATTATTTACAATCAGGGGTGTGGAGGGGTTGGGGGGGTAGGATATGGACAGCAAGTAGTGGACATAGAGAGAGAGAGAGAGAGAGAGAGAGAGAGAGAGAGAGAGAGAGAGAGAGAGAGAGAGAGAGATCAGAAGGCATAAGAAAAAGTATCTGCATTTGATTGTTTACATTTGATTATTAGCAATCCGGGGAGGGTGTTAGTTTAGGGTTGTAGCTGCCTGGAGGTGAACTTTTATTGCGGTTTTGAAGGAGGATAGAGATGCCCTTTCTTTTATACCTGTTGGGAGCGCATTCCACATTGATGTGGCATAGAAAGAGAATGAGTTAAGACCTTTGTTAGTTCGGAATCTGGGTTTAACGTGGTTAGTGGAGCTCCCCCTGGTGTTGTGGTTATGGCGGTCATTTACGTTAAGGAAGTAGTTTGACATGTATTTCGGTATCAGGGAGGTGTAGTGGATTTTATAGACTAGGCTCAGTGCAAGTTGTTTAACTCTGTCCTCCACCTTGAGCCAGCCCACTTTAGAGAAGTGGGTAGGAGTGAGGTGGGATCTGGGGTGGAGGTCTAGAAGTAACCTGACTAGCTTGTTCTGGGATGTTTGGAGTTTAGATTTGAGGGTTTTGGAGGTGCTAGGGTACCAGGAGGTGCATGCATAATCGAAAAAGGGTTGAACGAGAGTTCCCGCCAGAATCCTCATGGTGCTTTTGTTGACCACAGAGGAGATTCTGTAGAGAAATCTCGTTCATTGGTTAACCTTTTTGATTACCTTGGTTGCCATTTTATCACAGGAAAGGTTAGCCTCTAGAATGGAACCTAGGTAGGTGACCTCATCTTTCCTGGTGATAACAATGTCACCCACTTTTATAGTGAAGTCATTGACTTTCTTAAGGTTGATGTGGGACCCAAACAGGATGGATTCCGTTTTACCCAAGTGTATGGATAGCTTGTTGTCAGCGAGCCAGGTGCAAGTTCTACACAGCTCAGCACTGAGGATTGTCTCCACCTGTGACTTGTCCTTGCCGGCTACCAGCAAGGCAGAGTCATCCGCAAACAAAAACAATTCACAGTCGCATGCCGATGACAAGTCGTTCATCTTCACATTGGCTCCCAAAAGGGACAAGCGGTAGAAAATGGATGGATGGATGGCTCAGGCCATATGAAATAAAACCTGCACACTGAGGAGAGTTGCCACCGAGACCGGAAGCACAGCAGGAGCGTGAGGCGTTCAAGTACACGTTCAGTGAAGCGTTGGAGTACACGTTCAGTGATGATGAGCACGTCTCCGGACTGACTGATGTGTTCTGGCAGAGCATCCGTGACAACTTCAGGCTGTCAACTTTGCACGGGTGACATTACCTGTGCTGACCCCGCCCCCGGATAAAACCATTAGGGTCAACCCACCTCATCCAGTGGTATCTTTGTAAATAGTCGTTACGGATGGTGCAGGTGGGCCTGACGTGTTTGCGCTCTGTTTCTGCGGGACGTTTGGCGAGCCGGTGTTGAATAACGCATGAGAGTGTTCATGTTTATGTCTGTAGTGCACGCCCCCCTCCCCCCTCCCCCGCAGGGGACATGCATACACACAGGACATCAGGGGGGTCCAAAGTGCGGCCTAAAAATACTATTACATTCTCAACGTGGAAATACTATTACTAAAAACAGTTAGCATTCTAACATGGCAACAAAGAGTTGAGAGTAAATAAAAAATCATTATTACTTAAAGTATATTTAACGCTTTTATGAGTGTGACCCTTTTAGGTCCTTAAGATCTTTAGTGTATTTGTTATCTTGAAAAGCAGTCATTGCTCAAAAAACATTATGAATCAAAATCCATATTGTCATGAATTATTGACTTATTCAATTCAATTCAATTACGTCACCTCACTTTGACTTTTTTTGGGGGTGAATATTGCATGTTTTGTGTTTTTGCCATAAAAGACCGATTTCTTTGACAAAATGGGCATAAAACATAAACACAATGTTTTTTTAATGTGTACCATCAGGGGTTGATTTAAGTGATGAAAGTAAACAAACGGTATTACTTTATGACTGAGAGCCTTTCTGCTCCACAGGATCTTTAACATGTACCGACCTTGAAGAAAGCCCTGAAGGTTACAAAAAAATTGGCATACTGTATTGGGTTTTTCAAAATGGAAACCTATGAAAATGTCCCCGCATGCTTTGATTCCTCACTGTGCAAAACGTTTGGACAGCCCTGAAAAAGACAATTTATTGATACAATGCATTTTGTTCAAACAGCAAATATAGAAGAAGAAACATGTCTTTCTTCAAAATAAAACATGTCTGAAAGGATTCAAATCAGGTGCGAACGCTTTGTTCTTTACTTGACAGCACAAAGCTTTTTATCAGCAGCTTGCACGGAATAAATGACAGAAGAGAATTTACAGCAAGCGAGTGCAGAAGAATTGTGTGAGGCTGAGATAAGATCACACACCTGTACTCTAAAAATAGGACAGCAAAATGCGCCTTCATTCCCTCTGTGTTTGTCTTTAAGTGAAGACTTTTCTTCTCTCCTGACCGCCAGCCTCCTCCTACCAAGCCAAAGTAAACGCGGGCGCTAAGCGGCTATTTTAAGTCCAGCGTCTTGGACCCCGATGGCCTCTCTCGCTGTTGGCCTCTCTCGCTGTCAGCTGCACTCCTGCTGAGGAAAGTGGACGTGAACGAGAAGGACCAGCAAGAATTACGGATGCTTTTAAAGCAGTGTTGGCACAAGGCTCCATGAAGTCGTCGGGGAAGAAGTGTACACTGCCAAAATACTAATAAACCACAACATTTTGATGGGCCTGCTATGTGTGCCCTGAACCTCCGGCTGGGGTACTTATAAGATGGTGCCAAGTGTCCGAATCCATGGTTTTTAGGAGCAAACATACAAAATGAGCTAAAAAAAAATAGCCTAAAACATTAGCATGCTAACATTAGCATGCTAATAGGAGACATTGACATACTTCCAAGATGGCGCCAAGTATCAAAAATCCTGATTTTTAAGTTTAAACGTACAAAACTAGCTAAAAACCTAGCGTGCTAATGGTAGCATGCTAATATATATAAAAAAAACGATAGCATACTTTCAAGATGGCGCCAAGTATCAAAAATCCAAATTTTTAAGTTTAAACGTACAAAACTAGCTAAAAACCTAGCGTGCTAATGGTAGCATGCTAATATATAAAAAAAAAAAACGATAGCATACTTCCAAGATGGCGCCAAGTATCAAAAATCCTGATTTTTAAGTTTAAACGTACAAAACTAGCTAAAAACCTAGCGTGCTAATGGTAGCATGCTAATATATAAAAAAAAAACGATAGCATACTTTCAAGATGGCGCCAAGTATCAAAAATCCTAATTTTTAAGTTTAAACGTACAAAACTAGCTAAAAACCTAGCAACATTTGTTAGCGTGCTAATGGTAGCATGCTAATATAAAAAACCCGATAACCTACTTTCAAGATGGCGCCAAGTATCAAAAATCCTAATTTTTAAGTTTAAATGTACAAAACTAGCTAAAAACCTAGCAAAATGTGTTAGCGTGCTAATGGTAGCATGCTAATATATATAAAAAAACTATAACATACTTTCAAGATGGCGCCAAGTATCAAAAATCCAAATTTTTAAGTTTAAACATACAAAACTAGCTAAAAACCTAGCAAAATGTGTTAGCGTGTTAATGGTAGCATGCTAATATATTTAAAAAAAACTATAGCATACTTTCAAGATGGCGCCAAGTATCAAAAATCCTAATTTTTAAGTTTAAATGTACAAAAGTAGCTACAAACCTAGCAAAATTTGTTAGCGTGCTAATGGTAGCATGCTAATATTAAAAAAAAAAATGATAGCATACTTTCAAGATGGCGCTAAGTATCAAAAATCCTAATTTTTAAGTTTAAACATACAAAACTAGCTAAAAACCTAGCAAAATGTGTTAGTGTGCTAATGGTAGCATGCTAATATAAAAATAACGATAGCATACTTTCAAGATGGCGCCAAGTATCAAAAATCCTCATTTTTAAGTTTGAACGTACAAAACTAGCTAAAAACCTAGCAAATTTGTTACCGTGCTAATGGTAGCATGCTAATAAAAAAAACAAACGATAGCATACTTTCAAGATGGTGCTAAGTATCAAAAATCATGTTTCTTAGGTTAAAAAAAATCAGGGAAAAAGCTAGCAAAAAGCGTTAACATGTTAATATCAGACGTTGACATACTTCCAAGATGGCGCCAAGTATCAAAAATCCTATTTTTTAAGTTTAAACGTACAAAACTAGCTAAAAACCTAGCAAAATGTTTTAGCGTGCTAATGGTAGCATGCTAATATATATAAAAAAAACGATAGCATACTTTCAAGATGGCGCCAAGTATCAAAAATCCTAATTTTTAAGTTTAAACGTACAAAACTAGCTAAAAACCTAGCAACATTTGTTAGCGTGCTAATGGTAGCATGCTAATATAAAAAACCCGATAGCCTACTTTCAAGATGGCGCCAAGTATCAAAAATCCTAATTTTTAAGTTTAAATGTACAAAACTAGCTAAAAACCTAGCAAAATGTGTTAGCGTGCTAATGGTAGCATGCTAATATATATAAAAAAAACTATAACATACTTTCAAGATGGCGCCAAGTATCAAAAATCCTAATTTTTAAGTTTAAACATACAAAACTAGCTAAAAACCTAGCAAAATGTGTTAGCGTGTTAATGGTAGCATGCTAATATATAAAAAAAAACTATAGCATACTTTCAAGATGGCGCCAAGTATCAAAAATCCTAATTTTTAAGTTTAAATGTACAAAAGTAGCTACAAACCTAGCAAAATTTGTTAGCGTGCTAATGGTAGCATGCTAATATTAAAAAAAGAACCGATAGCATACTTTCAAGATGGCGCTAAGTATCAAAAATCCTAATTTTTAAGTTTAAACATACAAAACTAGCTAAAAACCTAGCAAAATGTGTTAGTGTGCTAATGGTAGCATGCTAATATAAAAATAACGATAGCATACTTTCAAGATGGCGCCAAGTATCAAAAATCCTCATTTTTAAGTTTAAACGTAAAAAACTAGCTAAAAACCTAGCAAATTTGTTACCGTGCTAATGGTAGCATGCTAATAAAAAAAACAAACGATAGCATACTTTCAAGATGGCGCAAAGTATCAAAAATCATGTTTCTTAGGTTAAAAAAAATCAGGGAAAAAGCTAGCAAAAAGCGTTAGCATGTTAATATCAGACGTTGACATACTTCCAAGATGGCGCCAAGTATCAAAAATCCTATTTTTTAAGTTTAAACGTACAAAACTAGCTAAAAACCTAGCAAAATGTTTTAGCGTGCTAATGGTAGCATGCTAATATATAAAAAAAAACGATAGCATACTTTCAAGATGGCGCCAAGTATCAAAAATCCTAATTTTTAAGTTTAAACGTACAAAACTAGCTAAAAACCTAGCAACATTTGTTAGCGTGCTAATGGTAGCATGCTAATATAAAAAACCTGATAGCCTACTTTCAAGATGGCGCCAAGTATCAAAAATCCTAATTTTTAAGTTTAAATGTACAAAACTAGCTAAAAACCTAGCTAAATGTGTTAGCGTGCTAATGGTAGCATGCTAATATATATAAAAAAACTATAACATACTTTCAAGATGGCGCCAAGTATCAAAAATCCTAATTTTTAAGTTTAAACATACAAAACTAGCTAAAAACCTAGCAAAATGTGTTAGCGTGTTAATGGTAGCATGCTAATATATTAAAAAAAACTATAGCAGACTTTCAAGATGGCGCCAAGTATCAAAAATCCTAATTTTTAAGTTTAAATGTACAAAAGTAGCTACAAACCTAGCAAAATTTGTTAGCGTGCTAATGGTAGCATGCTAATATTAAAAAAAAAAAAACGATAGCATACTTTCAAGATGGCGCTAAGTATCAAAAATCCTAATTTTTAAGTTTAAACATACAAAACTAGCTAAAAACCTAGCAAAATGTGTTAGTGTGCTAATGGTAGCATGCTAATATAAAAATAACGATAGCATACTTTCAAGATGGCGCCAAGTATCAAAAATCCTCATTTTTAAGTTTGAACGTACAAAACTAGCTAAAAACCTAGCAAATTTGTTACCGTGCTAATGGTAGCATGCTAATAAAAAAACAAACGATAGCATACTTTCAAGATGGCGCCAAGTATCAAAAATCATGTTTCTTAGGTTAAAAAAAATCAGGGAAAAAGCTAGCAAAAAGCGTTAACATGTTAATATCAGACGTTGACATACTTCCAAGATGGCGCCAAGTATCAAAAATCCTATTTTTTAAGTTTAAACGTACAAAACTAGCTAAAAACCTAGCAAAATGTTTTAGCGTGCTAATGGTAGCATGCTAATATATATAAAAAAAACGATAGCATACTTTCAAGATGGCGCCAAGTATCAAAAATCCTAATTTTTAAGTTTAAACGTACAAAACTAGCTAAAAACCTAGCAACATTTGTTAGCGTGCTAATGGTAGCATGCTAATATAAAAAACCCGATAGCCTACTTTCAAGATGGCGCCAAGTATCAAAAATCCTAATTTTTAAGTTTAAATGTACAAAACTAGCTAAAAACCTAGCAAAATGTGTTAGCGTGCTAATGGTAGCATGCTAATATATATAAAAAAAACTATAACATACTTTCAAGATGGCGCCAAGTATCAAAAATCCTAATTTTTAAGTTTAAACATACAAAACTAGCTAAAAACCTAGCAAAATGTGTTAGCGTGTTAATGGTAGCATGCTAATATATAAAAAAAAACTATAGCATACTTTCAAGATGGCGCCAAGTATCAAAAATCCTAATTTTTAAGTTTAAATGTACAAAAGTAGCTACAAACCTAGCAAAATTTGTTAGCGTGCTAATGGTAGCATGCTAATATTAAAAAAAGAACCGATAGCATACTTTCAAGATGGCGCTAAGTATCAAAAATCCTAATTTTTAAGTTTAAACATACAAAACTAGCTAAAAACCTAGCAAAATGTGTTAGTGTGCTAATGGTAGCATGCTAATATAAAAATAACGATAGCATACTTTCAAGATGGCGCCAAGTATCAAAAATCCTCATTTTTAAGTTTAAACGTAAAAAACTAGCTAAAAACCTAGCAAATTTGTTACCGTGCTAATGGTAGCATGCTAATAAAAAAAACAAACGATAGCATACTTTCAAGATGGCGCAAAGTATCAAAAATCATGTTTCTTAGGTTAAAAAAAATCAGGGAAAAAGCTAGCAAAAAGCGTTAGCATGTTAATATCAGACGTTGACATACTTCCAAGATGGCGCCAAGTATCAAAAATCCTATTTTTAAGTTTAAACGTACAAAACTAGCTAAAAACCTAGCAAAATGTTTTAGCGTGCTAATGGTAGCATGCTAATATATAAAAAAAAACGATAGCATACTTTCAAGATGGCGCCAAGTATCAAAAATCCTAATTTTTAAGTTTAAACGTACAAAACTAGCTAAAAACCTAGCAACATTTGTTAGCGTGCTAATGGTAGCATGCTAATATAAAAAACCTGATAGCCTACTTTCAAGATGGCGCCAAGTATCAAAAATCCTAATTTTTAAGTTTAAATGTACAAAACTAGCTAAAAACCTAGCTAAATGTGTTAGCGTGCTAATGGTAGCATGCTAATATATATAAAAAAAACTATAACATACTTTCAAGATGGCGCCAAGTATCAAAAATCCAAATTTTTAAGTTTAAACATACAAAACTAGCTAAAAACCTAGCAAAATGTGTTAGCGTGTTAATGGTAGCATGCTAATATATTAAAAAAAACTATAGCAGACTTTCAAGATGGCGCCAAGTATCAAAAATCCTAATTTTTAAGTTTAAATGTACAAAAGTAGCTACAAACCTAGCAAAATTTGTTAGCGTGCTAATGGTAGCATGCTAATATTAAAAAAAAAAAAACGATAGCATACTTTCAAGATGGCGCTAAGTATCAAAAATCCTAATTTTTAAGTTTAAACATACAAAACTAGCTAAAAACCTAGCAAAATGTGTTAGTGTGCTAATGGTAGCATGCTAATATAAAAATAACGATAGCATACTTTCAAGATGGCGCCAAGTATCAAAAATCCTCATTTTTAAGTTTGAACGTACAAAACTAGCTAAAAACCTAGCAAATTTGTTACCGTGCTAATGGTAGCATGCTAATAAAAAAACAAACGATAGCATACTTTCAAGATGGCGCCAAGTATCAAAAATCATGTTTCTTAGGTTAAAAAAAATCAGGGAAAAAGCTAGCAAAAAGCGTTAACATGTTAATATCAGACGTTGACATACTTCCAAGATGGCGCCAAGTATCAAAAATCCTATTTTTTAAGTTTAAACGTACAAAACTAGCTAAAAACCTAGCAAAATGTTTTAGCGTGCTAATGGTAGCATGCTAATATATAAAAAAAAAACGATAGCATACTTTCAAGATGGCGCCAAGTATCAAAAATCATGTTTCTTAGGTTAAAAAAATCAGAAATCAGGGAAAAAAGCTAGCAAAAAACGTTAGCATGTTAATATGAGACGTTGACATACTCCCAAGATGGCGCCAAGTATAAAAAATTATAATTTTTAAATTTAAACATACAAAATTTGCTAAAAAGTTGTTAGCATGCTAATGGTCGCATGCTAATATAGAAAACGATAGCATAGTTCCAAAATGGTGCCAAGTATCAAAAATAATTATTCTTAGGTTACAAACATACTAAATTTGCTAATAAGTTAGCATACAACATTGGCATGCTAACATCAATATGCTAAAATAAGTGTAGTTAGCAAACTTCCAAGATGGCGCCATATATTAACAATCATGATTTTTAGGTTTAAACACTCAAAATTAGCAAAAAAACTAGCCAAAAAATATGGATGTGCAACTTTTTTTTGTACTTTTTCACACAAAAAAAATGTTTTGTCATAAAGTGGATTTGAATTGTACAAAACAAATATTTGCAAACTAAAATAATTTGATTTGAAATACAAAAAAATCAATACATTTATGGATTTGCAACTTTTTTTTTTTACATTTTCAAACAAAAAAATTATTTAGAAAACAATCTTTTATTATATGTATTTCTGTATATTTTTTTATTAGTCATTCTTGGATGATGGCGCGACCATATTTGGGCGTGATCGCTGACAACTTCTGCCCTGAGAGGGAAAATTCTAAAGACTGGAGGGGGGCGGGGGGGGGGCAATACTGACCAATGAAACAGCTTCTAACATATTATTCAGAGGAGGCCCCACCCACAAGATTGAATTTGAGTCATAAATGTAAAAAAATTGTTAGAAAATATTTTTTTTTATTTCAAATATATCTTTTTTTAGCTTGAAAATGTAAAGAAAAAATGGTTGCAAATCTTATCATTTTTTCTTGCATTAAGAACCCCCACATATATATATATTTTTTTTAAATTTCAGATTGCTTTTTTTTTGTTTTTTGCAAATATTTTGTTGTATGGTTACATAAAAACAAATTCCTCTCCATAGTTTATTGGAACATCTGCTGCTATATGTTGGTATTGTTTTGCCACTGGGAGCACTGCTTGATGTGGCCAAGTTGTGGTACAATACATGATAAGATTAGGATTTAGCAGCAAGAACATCTTGTTAGCAGTCTAACCTGCTGGCTCCATAACAAGCTACAGTATGATCACAGTTGCCAAAATAATCAGCACCCTCAGTTTCTTGCATTTCTCCGCCTGAGACGACGACCGGAACATTTTTGTGTCAGCTGATAGCTGCAGCTTTGTCCATTGATACGTGTGTTCGTGGCCCCCGGCACACTTTTTCCACTTTCAGCCAAACACAAATGGACGCTTTGCATTCACAGGCTTTTATTTTGAAGTGTAAGCTTAGCGTTAGTTGGGAGATGTCAGCTGGGGCATAAAAAAAATTAAATCTTGATGTGGAAAAAGCATTGTGAGATTCTGGATCGGGCTTATGGTCTGTGGAACTGACCCACACGGTTCAAACAAAGCTGATATCATACAAACAGATATATATATATATATATATTATGTCTGCGTGCTACGCCAGTGGTGCGTTCAAAGTGTTCTCAAATGTTGGAATTTTAATCAAGGTCCTAAAGAGGAACTATCCAGTACTTTCTTGGCCCCAACCGAATCCCATCGATCCTACCGGACACTGGTTCACTTCATATCCAACGTTGTCTATGTTACGGTACTTGGGTTGTGCGTGACGTCACGCCCTGTCTTTGCACTTTGGCGATCACTCCAGCAGCACTGAGAGCGGACTCAGTCCAACTACCTCTAGCTAATGTTGCAATTTTCAACGCCAGTGAAGAAATGGACTCAACGCTCCAATGCAAGTTAAGTAAGGCTCTACTTGCTAGCTTGATGCTAATATACACTGGTTTTGCTATTGACATGCTACTGATTAGCATTAGCCATTTTACATGGCGTTTTTATTACCTCCAAATGTGTTAATGAAAACTACAACTAAGATGCACGTGACAATCAAACAGCTGGTGCATAATAAAGTTAAAGTTAAAGTTAAAGTACCAATGATTGTCACACACACTAGGTGTGGTGAAATTTGTCCTCTGCATTTGACCCATCCCCTTGTTCACCCCCTGGGAGGTGAGGGGAGCAGTGGGCAGCAGCGGAATAAGTACAGTACTTACAGTATCAACACTTTTTGGGGGCGCAACAAAAAACAAAGCAACACACCATAAACTATACACTACTGCCATCTAACGTCTTGGACTTGCAACTTAATGTCATACATGCAGATGAGACTCAGAAATGTGATAATAAAACAAGATGTAACCAGTTATGATAATTAGCTAATTTTTAAATGTTATAATCAAAATTGTATTTTATTATCAAAAACAACTACCATATTTTCCGGACTATAGAGCACCCCGGGGTATAAACTGCACCCACAAAATTTAAGGAGAAAATGATATTTATGTACCTTAATTGTTTCCAAATGGTGTCTGTAACACGGTAGTAAAACGGCTGATCGTACAAAACAGAAGTCATCGTCATGGAACCAATAGCTTCGGAAGATAGCCTTTCAATCAGCCAAACAGACTCAATAACTCCACAGTGACGTTTTGGTGAATTTAGGAAACTGGAAACATTACAAAAGGAATGCCATTGTAAGTTAATAATACTAACAAAGACACTCGTAAACGTGTTAGTATATTAGCTTCATTATTAGGGATGATGTTTGATAAGGAATTATCGAGTTCGAGCCTATTATCGAATCCTCTTATCGAACCGATTCCTTATCGATTCTCTTATCGAGTCCAGATAGGTTGTTGTATATGGAAAAAAACACACAATATTTGGTTTAACAAAAGCTCACTTTTATTATATAATAAAAAAATAAAATCTAATAAATAAATAAATATTGACTGTTACCCACCTAAAAAAATAAAATAAAATAAATAAATATTGACTGTTGTTACCCAAAGTATATTAAGTGGGATTTTTCAGAGAAACAAATATATACAGTAACACAAAAACAACCTGTCTCTGTGATCACTATAGGTGTATAAATAATAATATAGTGTTAAATAAAATCAGTCCCTTGGGCACAAAACTGAAAATAATACAGCTCTCCAAAAAGTGCACTTCTGCTGCTATTTGACATAACTGTTTGTTATGATGCTTTGACATTTTTGCACTTTATTTCTTTATTGAAAGAAAATTCTATGAAGAGAAAAGTTCTTTGCAAATGTGGTTACAATGCTAAAAAATGAAAAGTTAAAGCTAAAAAAAGAAATACACTTTATTGAGTTAACATTATTTCTTTATAGGGGGAAAAATGTTATGAGCTAGAGAATACAACAACTACACTACCCAGCATGCAACAGGAGTTACGAGCATGCGCGGTAGCCCCGAAAAGTGTTGCATGTTGCCACGCTGTGAAAGTAAACGTCAAGAACTCAGCCAACACGCCTCGTCTGCATTACTTATAATTAGACAGACAACACATATACAGTGTGATTTTGTTTTGTTTACAAGGAAAGAAAAACAAAAGTTAAAAAAGGGAGATATATGTTGTATATATATGTATGTGCTGCGGTTGTTTTAAGAACGTTGCGACAGCTGCCGTAAAGGTGCGTTGCTAGCCTGGTTGCTATGTTTCCGGTTGGTCGTAAAAGTGTTCGTCATGTGTTTTACCCTGCTCAAATCTCTCAGTAAAGTTATTCGATGGATGATAGCTTTTGTTTTGAACTTTATTACACCTTGGAGCGCTTTTTCCCGTCCATTGTTTTCCTGCTTTCGCTATCTGCGCCTAATGACTGAGCTACGTGACGTCAATTCTTGTGATGTCCCACGGAGCATTTCTGGTCGGGACGGGATTCGAATAAAGAATCAACTCTTTTCCTTTACTATAGTGGTCTCGATAACGGGTACCGGTTCTCAAAAAGGGATTAGAGTCTGAGGACTCGGTTCTTTTCTTATCAAACAACCGGGAAAACCGGTTTTGAGTATCATCCCAATAGCACTATAACATTGCATGAAAACTCTCTGACAGACATCGGTTTAATAAGTATAAACAGTTGTAGTTATATTGTAAAAACTTACAAACGTTGCTTGGAGTGATACATTTGAGCAAAGACACTTGGAGCGCTTATTTCCAGTTTACGGTATCAAAACAGGAAGTACATTTTTAACTCGCAATACCTGCAGTGAGTAAACTCGTCCAAAAGATGCCGCATTAGAACCAACAATAACACACAATTTCAGTCCTCTGCTTGGGTTTAATGCAAACTATTGAACACAAACCATTAGGGGCATTAGCGAAAAAAATCCCATAAATTAGCCGCTCCATTTTATAAACCGCAGGATTCAAAATCTATGAAAAAAGTAGCGGCATATAGTCCGGAATTTACGGTAATATTTATTAACAAAAGTACAGAAAATTGGTACCAGGAATTGGTACCGTATCGGTTTAAATGTTAATGGTGTCCATCACTACTACTACTATGAGGGAATAATGAACAACAATTCAATAAGCATGTAACCCTACAACATCCTGTGTGTGGACAAGGACAGATACAGCCACTGAAGCACGTTCCGTCACTTTAATGACAACAATGTGACAACTTGTGGAGAAGTTGTGTGTGTGAATGTTTTAAAAGCTGAAGCCAAACGGACATGTTGAGGAGCTAAAAAGCTTCTTGAGTTAGGCAAGCAGTGAGTGGAAGGCAAAAGTAACAAAGTGCAGTCACTACTGCTGAGTAAGACACGCCCCCTTCAGATAAGAAATTAGCATAGGCCAGTTAGTTTTTTAAAAGCAAATATTTTCTATTAATAGCACATGTTTTGACATGGACAATAAAGTAAACCACATGGAAAATGGTAGTGAAAGGAGCAGGTTATGATGCATTTTTATTTTACACGCATTCATGGAAATGTTGCCCCCACCCAGATGGCCATCTCGCTGGCACGTCACTGTGTGTGCTTATGTGCTATACTGCCGGTTAACTCTATCCATGATTTTTAGCTGAAATGTTAGCATAAACATTAGCACGCTAATATTTGCATTCTAACATGGGAACAAACAGTTAGCATTCTAATATGGGAACAAACAGTAAGCATTCTAACATGGAAACAAACAGTTAGCATTCTAACATGGGAACAACCAGTTAGCATTCTAACATGGGAACAAACAGTAAGCATTCTAACATGGAAACAAACAGTTAGCATTCTAACATGGGAACAACCAGTTAGCATTCTAATATGGGAACAAACAGTAAGCATTCTAACATGGAAACAAACAGTTAGCATTCTAACATAGGAACAACCAGTTAGCATTGTAACATGGGAACAAAGTGTTAGCAATCTAACATGGTGATAAGCGGTTAGAATTTTAACATGGGAATAAACAGTTAGCATTCTAACCTAGTAATAAACAGTTAGCATTCTAACATGGGAACAAACAGTTAGCATTTCAACATGGGAAGAAATAGTTTACATTGTAACAAGGGGATACCAGTTAGCATTCTAACATGGGTATTAAACAGCTAGCATTCTAACATGGTAACAAACAGTTGGCATTCAGTTAGCATTCTAAAATGGAGATACACAGTTAGCATTCTATCATGGGAACAAAGTGTTAGCAATCTAACATGGTGATAAGCGGTTAGAATTTTAACATGGGAATAAACAGTTAGCATTCTAACCTAGTAATAAACAGTTAGCATTCTAACATGGGAACAAACAGTTAGCATTTCAACATGGGAAGAAATAGTTTACATTGTAACAAGGGGATACCAGTTAGCATTCTAACATGGGTATTAAACAGCTAGCAGTCTAACATGGGAACAAACAGTTAGCATTCTAATATGGGAACAAACAGTTAGCATTGTAACAAGGTAGGCTGACCATACGTCCTCTTTTCCCCGGACATGTCCTCTTTTGCGGGTGTGTCCGGGGTGTCCGGGCGGGGTTTTTTAAATGCCTCAAATGTCCGGCATTTTGAGTTAGGATTGCATGTATTTTCAATGTACGTCTTGGGCAGGGATCGGCAACCCCTAACAACTAAATTAAGGGCAAGGGCGTGCCGTGATGGCACTGCATATATTATCCTCTATTACTCGCACAAACAGCGTGCCACCCCGGCCTCATGTTGTATGAAGCTTTCACTTGCACACGTGGGAGACAGGCTAGCAAGGCATTCTTGTTCAACAGCCACACAGCTTACACTGACGGTGGTCGTATATAACAACTTTAACACTGTTACGTTACAAATATGCGCCACACTGTGAACCCACACCAAAAAAGAATGACAAATACATTTCTGGAGAACCATAACACAACATAAACACAACACAACACATACCCAGAATCCCATGCAGCCCTAACTCTCTAACCTCAACCGACGCACGGAGGGAGGGTGGGTGGGGTGATGTGTGGGGGGGGTTTGGTGCTAGCGGGGCGTGTACACTTGTGTAGACTGGGAGAGTTAGGGCTGCTTGGGATTCTGGGTATTTGTTGTGTTGTGTTATGGTGCGGAGGTTCTCCAGAAATGTATTTGTCATTCTTTTTTGGTGTGGGTTCACAGTGTGGCACATATTTGTAACGTAACAGTGTTAAAGTTGTTATTTACGGCCACCGTCAGTGTAAGCTGTGTGGCTGCTGAGCAACTAAGCTTTGCTGTCACATTCGAGTGCAAGCAGAAAATGCATTCAACATGTGGCTGAGCAGGTAAGCTGTTTAAGCAGGCTGTAGAGGGCGCTAAATGCAGTGCCATCACGCCCAAATTTCGGGTGTCTCCCGGGAAAAGTGGGAGGATTGACAACTATGACGCTGTTGAACGGCGTTCATGTAAATCTCGCGGGCCGCACTAACAAACTGTCATATTAAAGTGCGGGCCGGGACGCGTGTCTGAGACCCCTGGTTTAAACATAGCACAAAGCAATAAAAAACTTTGTATACAGTGTTATTTCATTTTAAATTTCAAAAGAGTTTTGAGGCTCCCATTGTTTTCTTTCATTTGTGAAACTCGTCAAAATGGCTCTTTGAGTGATAAAGGTTGCCGACCCTAGACTCTAGGGCAGGGGTGGGCAATTAATTTTTACCGGGGGCCGCATGAGCAACCCGAGCACTGCTGGAGGGCCGCACCGACAATATTTCAATTAAATTTTGCACAAATTATTTTTGATATACCGTAAGATAGATAATAATAATATTTTCATTTAACCTAACTTATCTTTACACAAAAGCAGATGGCTTTTGATGGTTTTATTTTTAACACTTTCTTACACAACACTTCCTGATGTATATTACAATACAAAAATTTCAATTTCTGTCACTTCATCCTGCATCCTCTTTGTTGTGAACGTAGCACGCCTGTAAGGTGATTGGCGAAGAAGGAGGAAGCGTTGCTGTTGCGGAAATGAGGAGTGAGGATTGGTTTTCCTTTTGGAAAGAACGAGATAAGTTGAGCTGTGTTAGTCTAGCATGCTCAATAAAAGTTTAAAAAGAGCATCAGACTTGGTGTGCACTTCTTCTGGACGCTACAATTGATGTCACAAGTGGGATGAAATGCCTCCCAGTTCGCCTTGCCATCAAACCTGGGAGTCTTCCTTGAGGGCGGAATTCCCCCCGTGGCAAGCAGCGTGGCTGCACCTGTAAACGCTCTCTCTCTCTCTCTCTTTCTCTCAGTCTCTCTCTGTCTCTCTCTCTCTCTCTCTCTTTGCAGCGAGCTCCTCACGTGGCACGTACCTCCCGATGACGTAGCACACAAACAGTGCGCAAAGTTTTACTTCTGACATCAATTGTAGCGTCCAGAAGAAGTGCACACCAAGTCTGACGCAATTGTTAAACTTTTATTGAGCAAGCTATACTAACACAGCTCAACATATCTCGTTCCTTCCACACGCACGTCTCCTCACTTCTCATTTACGCAACTCAAGAAGACAACATCTACTTCAGCAGGTCGTTACACTATATTCTTTAAACACAGCAACGTGTGTACCACAAATTAAGCACACGGCTTTACCTTTACTTGGCAGTCCATGTCTTTTTTAAAACACGGCATTCGTCATCAACTTTTCTCTTTTTAGCGTCTCGGGGATAACCGGGCCTGTCGCTGTGCGCCTTCCCTCACAGGACATACGCACATATAACACTTTTCAAAATAAAAGCAGCACAGTTGTATTGCACGCACGACAAAGATGTTTTTTTTAATTTATTTTGTATTTGTGATTGCCGCTGCGCGCACGAGCATACGTCCACACGGAAGTAATACAAATAACGCTTTTCAAAACAAAAGCAGCACCGTTGTATTGCACACTCGAAATAGATACTTTTTAAAATGTATTTTGTAATTTATAATTGGCCTCACGCGGTCCGGACAGGGACGTACAAAGGGCCGGATGCGGCCCGCGGGCCGCAGAATGCCCAGGTCTGCTCTAGGGTTAAATTAAGAAGGGGTTAAACAAAACAAGCTGTGAAGGTGCGCACGCAGAAACATTGGTGAGGGAGGGGTAGAGACACCAAGCGAGAGAGCTAGTGAGTGGAGACAGACATGAAAACAAGAAATGCCGAAAAGTAAATGCAACTTCACGGATGATTTGCGGAAAAAGTATTTGTGTTTTGGTCCTGGCCGTGACACATGGGAAGCAGAATGCACTGTGTGCAAAGCAGGAATGTGTATATCTGTGGCAAATAAAGATCTACAAGCCCATATCGACACTACAAAGCACAAAACAGCTGTGCAGGGCGAGAGCTCGTTTATGACAACCTTTTTCCAAAACACAACATAGAATGTGAGATATAACAGGATAGTGCATACATTTGTCATTTGTTTTCAAAACGCTTACAAAAAAGTGGTACCCCAAAAATTTACTGTGGGACCCCATTTGTATGATTTGATGGGGTCCCTGGGACCCCATTTTGAAAATTCCTAGCGCCAACACTACTGTCAACATAGGAGAAAAAATGCTTTATATAAATAAATATATTACTTATGAAGCAAGTTCGAATATCATTGGCAAATTTTCACCTAGTCCCGGCCTTGGCGTGCTGCCCGCCTTGGCACGCATATATGTGTCCTCTTTTTGGGATTTCAGAATATGGTCAGCCTAAACAAGGGGATAACAGTTAGCATTCTAACATGGGAAAAAACAGTTAGCATTTAACAAGGGGATACCAGTTAGCATTCTAACATGGGTATAAAACAGCTAGCAGTCTAACATGGGAACAAACGGTTAGCATTCTAATATGGGAACAAACAGTTAGCATTCTAACATGGGAACAAACAGTTAGCATTTTAACAAGGGGATAACAGTTAGCATTCTAACATAGGGATACACAGCATTGTAACATGGGCACAAAAAGTTGACATTCAGTTAGCATTCTAACATGGGAACAACCAGTTAGCATTCTAACATTGAAACAACCAGTTAGCATTCTAACATGGAGATACACAGTTAGCATTCTAACATGGGAACAAAGTGTTAGCAATCTAACATGGTGATAAGCGGTTAGAATTCAAACATGGGAACAAACAGTTAGCATTTTAACATGGGAAGAAATAGTTAACATTGTAAAAAGGGGATACCAGTTAGCATTCTAACATGGGAACAAACAGTTGGCATTCAGTTAGCATTATAACATGGGAACAAACCGTTATCATTTTAACATGGGAATAAACAGTTATGATTCTAACATGGAAACAAACAGTTAGCATTCTAACATTGGAACAAACAGTTAGTATTCTAACATAGGGATAAACAGTTGTCATTCTAACATGGGAACAAACAGTTGGCATTCAGTTAGCATTATAATATGGGAACACACAGTTAGCATTCTAACATTGGGATAAACAGTTGTCATTCTAACATGGGAACAAACAGTTAGCATTCTAACATGGGAAGAAATAGTTAACATTGTAACAAGGGGATACCAGTTAGCATTCTAACATGGTAACAAACAGTTGGCATTCAGTTAGCATTCTAACATGGGAACAAACAGTTAGCATTCTAACATGGAAACAAACAGTTAGCCTTCTAACATGGAAACAAACAGTTAGCATTCTAACATTGGGATAAACAGTTGTCATTCTAACATGGAAACAAACAGTTGTCATTCTAACATGGAAACAAACAGTTAGCATTCTAACATGGAAACAAACAGTTAGCATTCTAACATGGAAACAAACAGTTAGGATTCTAACATGGAAACAAACAGTTAGCATTCTAACATGGGAACAAACAGTTAGCATTCTAACATGGGAACAAACAGTTAGCATTCTAACATGGAAACAAACAGTTAGCATTCTAACATGGAAACAAACAGATAGCATTCTAACATGGGAATAAACAGTTAGCATTTTAACATGGGAACAAACAGTTAACGTACTTGCAAAGTAGTGCCCAGTCACAAAATCCATGCTTTCAAGGTTCAAACATCTAAATAAATTGCCAAAATGCTTCCATAAAACGTTAGCATGCTAACATCTGAACAGTTAGCATACTTAAAAGATGGTGCCAAAGCAAAAACGGAGTCATTAAGGTTCACTCTGAGCTGTCTCTCGGACCCCCACTAGCTACGGAAGAACAGTTAGCTGCCTACTCAGGTGCCTGATTTAAAAGCAGTATATTTAACAAATCCCACCCCCAGGCATACATGTCTTCCTTGTCTGAGTGTGAGTCCTTTGAAGTAAAAAGGTCAATTATTTTTCAAAAAGTGGCAGAAAATGCGGATTTATGGAAAATGTTGATAATGCGTCCTTACTAATACTTCCTTCTGCGACTTCTGCTATTTAAAATGTGAATTTCATGTGCACTATACACACTTGTCTATTTATTTATGTACTTGACTTAGACAAATATAACTATTGACGACTAAAAAAGCGGGCACATTAAGGGGCTAAAGATGCACAACAAAGTGAGCGAGTGAATATTCACACGAGTGTGAGACAACACAGAAACGTTCCTTCATTAGGACTTGCCAAACTGGTTCTTATGTAAAAGCTTGTAAACTCTTTGTGAAGTCAATTACAGTTCAAGTCAACAATGATATGTGGGAATAGGACCTTAAAACCAAAGCTTTTTAACGTAATGTATGTAGTTGATAACAATAGAAGGACTAGCTACTTCAAGGGGATGTTTGCAACTTTCTCATGGTTACACATTTAACAATTTAGCTTGGAGGAAAAAGTCTGGCGTTCAGACCTGTCAATCACACGTACACGCCGGGAGTGCATGCACATACTCAAAAAAACAGTCAACGGAAAGCAACTAAAAATGTGCAGTCATGCTGTTATGACTAATGTTAGTAGCTAAACCTCGCTAAATCACTATTAGCCTGAAAGCCTGAAAAGCTGAAAACACATCAGAAAGTTAGCACCCTTCAGACATGCGCGTATAGGGGCTGTGTGCAAACTTCACGCTGATGCCGAGGGGGCGCCAACTTTCTGATCTTAAGCGTTATAATCCGCCGTCTTATGGTTTTTAGCACTTAATGGCGTGAATACGTCCGTATTTGTGTGTTGCTAGCTAACGTTAGCTGTCATTGAGTGTATCTTCTATCATAACAACAACATGGATGGAAATTGTTAGTTGCTTCTTGGACTGTTTTTGTGTACGTGCAGGCGCTCTCTTGTGTGTACCAGACATCGGCATACTTGCCAACCCTCACGATTTTCCTGGGAGACTCCTGAATTTCAGTGCCCCTCCCGAAAATCTCCCGGGGCAACCATTCTCCCGAATTTCTCCCGATTTCCACCCGGACAACAATATTGGGGGCGTGCCTTTAGCGTCCTCTCTCACCTGAAAAGGAGACTATTCTATATGTCTCCGTTATCCATAGGTTTATCTATAACCCATAAAGTAGGCAGGCACGGAGCTATTTCTCAGCGTGTGTTTATTCCAGCCGGCACGTTAATACACTGACACACAACATCCGGATTCCCATCATGCATTGCTTCAAAACTACAGCAATGTCCAAAAACATAACCGAGACGAAGCAGAAGAACGAAGAAGAGACGTGGCGACGACGAGTAAGAAGAAGAAGTACGCTTGCAAGTTCCAAAATGATTGGAAAAAATAATTGCAGTTCATCCAGGACAGCTGGAAGGGGAAGGGAGATGCTGCCTGCACATTTTCTAGATCAGTCTTCTCCATTGAACACTGTGGCCGAACGAATATACTCATTCATGAACGGATTATTTATATATAGGTTGGCAAGTATGGACAACTGTGAGCAACTGTGAAGTGAAGTGAATTATATTTATATAGCGCTTTTCTCTAGTGACTCAAAGCGCTTTACATTGTGAAACCCAACATCTAAGCTACATTTTTAAACCAGTGTGGGTGGCACTGGGAGCAGGTGGGTAAACTGCCTTGCCCAAGGACACAGCACCAGGGACTCGGTTGGCAGAAGCGGGGATCGAAACTGGAACCCTCAAGTTGCTGGTGCGGCCAGTCTACCAACCGAGCTATACCGCCCCAACCCATTTCTCGGACTGCCGAACAAGTGGTATATAATATAATTAGTAATGGTGAATAATATAAATAAATGATAAATGGGTTATACTTGTATAGCGCTTTTCTAACTTCAAGGTACTCAAAGCGCTTTGACAGTATTTCCACATTCACCCATTCACACACACATTCACACACTGATGGTGGGAGCTGCCATGCAAGGCGCTAACCAGCAGCCATCAGGAGCAAGGGTGAAGTGTCTTGCCCAAGGACACAACGGACGTGACTAAGATGGTAGAAGGTGGGGATTGAACCCCAGTAACCAGCAACCTTCCGATTGCTGGCACAGCCACTCTACCAACTTCGCCACTCCGCCCCATATAAACTATGTATTTATTTATTATTCAAAAAGATAATCCATCCATCCATTTTCTACCGCTTATTCCCTTCGGGGTCGCGGGGGGCGCTGGAGCCTATCTCAGCTACAATCGGGCGGAAGGCGGGGTACACCCTGGACAAGTCGCCACCTCATCACAGGGCCAACACAGATAGACAGACAACATTCACACTCACATTCACACACTAGGGACCATTTAGTGTTGCCAATCAGCCTATCCCCAGGTGCATGTCTTTGGAGGTGGGAGGAAGCCGGAGTACCCGGAGGGAACCCACGCAGTCACGGGGAGAACATGCAAACTCCACACAGAAAGATCCCGAGGCCGGGATTGAACTCACGACTACTCATTGTGAGGCAGATGCACTAACCCCTCTTCCACCGTGCTGCCCATAAAATAAAATAATTTTAAAATTACAAATAAAAAAATATACATTTTCAAATTACAATAAAAAAAAATATATATATATATGTATATATTAATGTTTGTATACATATACACACACATATATACACACTAAAAAAACAAAACTATATATATACTGTATATATGTATGTGTATATACACAAGTATAAATACTAAAAAAATTAAAAAATAAATACATTTAAAAAAATATATATATATATATATACTGTTTTATTTTTTCCCTGTTAAGCCACCAATGGTTCAGTACCCCCCTATGCAACTGGCTGCTTGACTTCCTCACAGACAGACCCCAAGTCTGTGAGAGTGGGCGACAACACCTCCAGTGCCATCTCCCTGAGCACCGGCTCCCCCCAGGGCTGCGTCCTGAGTCCGCTGCTGTTCACGTTGATGACCCATGACTGCTGCGCCAGGTCCACTACTAACCACATTGTGAAGTATGCGGACGACACGACAGTAGTGGGCCTCATCCGTGACAACAACGACATGGACTACAGGGAAACATCTGGTTGACTGGTGCAGAACCAACAACCTGGTCCTGAACGTCGACAAGACCAAGGAGATCTTTGTCGACTTCAGGAAGCACCAGTCCAGCCACACTCCACTCTTCAGCAACGGCACAGCAGTGGAGATGGTAAGCAGCACCAAGTTCCTGGGGGTGCAGATAACTGACAGTATGACCTGGTCCCTACACACCAGAGCTCTTCTAAAAAGAGCTCAGCAGTGCATGCACTTTTTGCATCGGATGAAAAAAGTACAGCTCCCTCCCCCCATTCTCAGCACATTCTACAGAGGCACTATAGAGAGCCTACTGACCAATTGCATCTCTGTCTGGACTGGAACCTGAAGTGCCTCAGACTGGAAGTCTCTGCAGAGAGTGGTGAGGACGGCGGAAAAGATCATCAGGACTCCTCTTCCTCCTATCCAGGAGATCGCAAAAAGCCGCTGCCTGACCAGAGCTCAGAAAATCTGCAGAGACTCCTCCCAACCCCACCAAGGACTGTTTTCACTGCTGGACTCCAGAAAGAGGTTCCGCAGCCTCCGTAGCAGAACCTCCAGGTTCTGTAACAGCTTCTTCCCTCAGGCCGTAAGACTCTTGAACGCATCATATTAATCCCCTCAATTCCCCCCAAAAATGGATTAACTCGCTGGAATATAAAGACAATATAACATACATCCATAAACGTGGATGCATATGCAAAAGTGCAATTTATTTATCTGTACAGTAATCTATTTATTTATATCTGCACCTTATTGCTTTTTTATCCTGCACTGCCATGAGCTAATGCAACGGAATTTCGTTCTTATCTGTACTGTAAAGTTCCAAATTTGAATGACAATAAAAAGGAAGTCTAAGTCTATAAGCTAGCTTGTTATATTTCTTGGTTTTGAAAAGTGTAACTATGCAAGTTGCAAACCACCCCTTTAAGTAACATTGGCGGACCAGCCAGGACACCCCTCGTGCCGCGAACGCACGAGCATCCCTTTGTGCACTGTTCTAAACTTGACTCCGTAACAGAACGATCCAACAGTGCTCACTTGACGCCGTATTAAAGTTAAAGTTAAAGTTAAAGTACCAATGGTTGTCACACACACACTAGGTGTGGTGAAATTTGTCCTCTGCATTTGACCCATCCCCTTGGGGAGCAGTGGGCAGCAGCGGCGCCGCGCCCGGGAGTCATTTTGGTGATTTAACCCCCAATTCCAACCCTTGATGCTGAGTGCCAAGCAGGGAGGTAATGGGTCCCATTTTTATAGTCTTTGGTATGACTCGGCTGGGATTTGAACTCCAACCTACCGATCTCAGGGCGGACATTCTAACCACTAGGCCACTATATATATACTTATATATATATATATATATATATATATATATATATATATATATATATATATATATATATATATATATATATATATATATATATACACATACATGGCGTGGCGCAGTTGGGAGAGTGGCCGTGCCAGCAACCTGAGGGTTCCTGGTTCAATCCCCAGCTTCTACCAACCTCGTCACGTCCGTTGTGTCCATGAGCAAGACACTTCACCCTTGCTCCTGATGGGTCGTGGTTAGGGCCTTGCATGGCAGCTCCCGCCATCAGTGTGTGAATGTGTGTGTGAATGGGTGAATGTGGAAATACTGTCAAAGCGCTTTGGAGTACCTTGAAGGTAGAAAAGCGCTATACAAGTATAACCCATTTACCATTAACATGTATGTATATATATATATGTACATAGCTTTTGTTTTCTGGTCCAATATATACATGTGAATACATATTTATATAAATGTATGTATATATGTATACATATATATGTATATAGCTTTAGTTTTATAGTCCTGTATATATATATATATATAGACTCCATATGTATGTGTATACATATTTATTTATGTATGTGTATATACATGTATGTATATATGTGTATATACATACATGTATATACATGTATGTATATACACATACATATATATGTATATAGCTTCTGTTTTATAGTCCAGTATATGTATGTATATATATATATATATATATATATATATATATATATATATATATATATATATATATATATATATATATATATATATATATATATATATATATATGTATATTGTCCACACTTTGCTAGTATTGCTACACTTCATGACGTGTGAAAGTACACATGAATTATTGAAGGGCGTGAAGGTGTGAAGGATGTGCGTGTGAGGCAGTGAATGTCACATGGTCGCCCAAAAGAGAGGCACTCTCCATGTGCGTGTTCATCAAGTAAGAAAGTACCCCGCCAGGAAATAATATTTTGCATGAATATTTCAATATTGTCACGCAACAAAAGATGCTGTGAGTCTTGTGATGTGTCATGTGATACAACAATGTTGCTACACACATTTACTTGTATGCCCTTTACTTGCTATATTGTGTTACCATTTCTTGTATCAGAAGTGGACATTGGGTTCATGTATTCACAAACAGCTGCATAGGAAATGTATCCCCCATTATTCTTTCATTGACAATTATAATAATAAACAAAGTAGTACTTTACTTTGTTGCATTCAATTTCCAAGTTACTCGTAAGTTACTCAGTACTTGAGTGTATTTGACTTTTACATGAGTGGTATTACTGTAGTACTGGTAAAGTAACTGTACTTTTACTTGAGTACAGTTTTGGCTACTCTACCTCTCAGTTTTGCAACAAAGATTCCAACACTCCACATCAGAGGACTTCAACAGGGGATCTGTGGCCCCCAGGGGGTCTGCAGAGATACTGCAGGGAATCGTGAATTTTTTGAGTTATTTATAAATTATATTCCCTGCAGTTGTCCCACAAATGTAAAAAAATGTATTTAAATACACATTACCATGGATCCAATACACTGTAGTGTATTTTTTTAATAACAGTGTCATGGCTGCCAAACTCACTGGAAAAACATGAATAATGACATTATTGTATTCATGTTAGCATTCACAGCGATTAGCACTCTCACTGCCAGCTAACAATTAGGATGCTAGTTGTCCGATAGCGATTAGCGTGGCAGTTGCCAGCCAGTGATTAGTGTGTTAGTTGTCAGCTAGTGATTAGTGCACCATTTGCCAGCTAGTGATTAGTGCGCTAGTTGCCACTAAACAGTTAGGATACCTGTTGTCAGATAGCAATTAGCGTGGAAATTGCCAGCTGGCGTTTAGTGTGCTAGTTGGAAGCTAGCGATTAGTGTGTTTGTTGTCAGTTAGCGATTAGTGCATTTGTTGTCAGTTAGCGATTAGCGTGCCATTTTACAGCCAGTGATCAGAGCGCTAATTGCCAGCTAAAAATTAGTTTGCTAGTTGTCAACTTGTGATTAGCGCACCAGTTGCCAGCTAATGATTAAATAGCTTGTTGCCAGCTAGCTATTAGCGTGCCTATTCCCAGCTAGCGATTAGTGTGGTAGTTGTCAGATAGCCAATAGCGCGGCAGTTGTCATGTAGCGTTTAGTATGGTAATTGCCAGCTAGTGATTAGTGTGTTAGTTGTCAGCTAGTGATTAGTGCACCATTTGCCAGCTAGTGATTAGTGCGCTAGTTGCCACTAAACAGTTAGGATACCTGTTGTCAGATAGCAATTAGCGTGGAAATTGCCAGCTGGCGTTTAGTGTGCTAGTTGGAAGCTAGCGATTAGTGTGTTTGTTGTCAGTTAACGATTAGTGCATTTGTTGTCCGTTAGCGATTAGCGTGCCATTTTAGAGCCAGTGATCAGAGCGCTAATTGCCAGCTAAAAATTAGTTTGCTAGTTGTCAACTTGTGATTAGCGCACCAGTTGCCAGCTAATGATTAAAGAGCTTGTTGCCAGTTAGCTATTAGCGTGCCTATTCCCAGCTAGCGATTAGTGTGGTAGTTGTCAGATAGCCAATAGCGCGGCAGTTGCCATGTAGCGTTTAGTATGGTAATTGTCAGCTAGCGATTAGTGTGTTAGTTGTCAGCTAGTGATTAGTGTGTTAGTTGTCAGCTAGTGATTAGCGTTCCGGTTGCCAGTTAGTGATTAGCGCTAATTGCCAGCTAACAATTAGTGTGCTAGTTGTGAACTAGTGATTAGCGCACCAGTTGCCAGCTAATGATTAAGGAGCTAGTTGCCAGCTAGCAATTAGCGCGACAGTTGCCAGCTAGTGATTAGTGCGTTAGTTGTCAACTAGTGATTAGTGCGCTAGTTGCCACTAAACAGTTAGGATACCTGTTGTCAGATAGCAATTAACGCAGAAATTTAGTGTGCTAGTTGGAAGCTAGCGATTAGTGTGTTTGTTGTCAGCTAGTGATTAGTGCATTTGTTGTCAGCTAGCGATTAGTGCATTTGTTGTCAGCTAGCGATTAGCGTGCCATTTTACAGCCAGTGATTAGTGCGCTAATTGCCAGCTAACAATGCGTTTGCTAGTTGTCAACTTGTGATTAACGCACCAGTTGCCAGCTCATGATTAAGAAGCTCGTTGCCAGCTAGTAATTTGCATGCCTGTTGCCAGCTAGCGATTAGTGCATTAGTTGCCAGGTAACAATTAGGATGCTAGTTGTCAGATAGCAATTAGCGGGCCTGTTGCAAGCTAAAAATTGGCTTGCTAGTTGTCAACTTGTGATTAGCGCACCAGTTGCCAGCTAATGATTAAAGAGCTTGTTGCCAGCTAGCTATTAGCGTGCCTATTCCCAGATAGCGATTAGTGTGCTAGTTCTCAGATAGCAATTAGTGCGGCAGTTGCCATGTAGCGTTTAGTATGGTAATTGTCATTAGTGTGTTAGTTGTCAGCTCGTGATTAGTGTGTTAGTTGTCAGCCAGCGATTAGCGTGCCGTTTTCCAATTATTGATTAGCGCGCTAATTGCCAGCTAACAATTAGTGTGCTAGTTGTCAACTAGTGACTAGCGCACCAGTCGCCAGCTAATGATTAAGAAGCTATTTGCCAGCTAGCAATTAGCGTGCCTGTTGCAAGCTAGAGTTTGGCTTGCTAGTTGTCAGCTAGCGATTAGTGCATTAGTTGTTCGCTAGCGATTTGCGTGCCATTTGCCAACTAGCGATTAGTGCGCTAGTAGGCAGCTAACATTTAGCGTGGTAGTTGTCAGCTAGCAATGGGCACATTAGTTGTCAGATAGCAATTAGCCTGCCAGTTGCCAGGTAACGATTGGCTTGCCTGTTATCAGCTAGCAATTAGTGCATTAGTTGTCGGATAGCAATTAGCGTGCCTTTTGTCAGCTAGCTATGAGTGCATGAGTTGTCAGCTAGCGATTGGCGTGCCCTTTGCCAGTCAGCAATTAATGTGCAAGTTGTCAGCTGCCGATTAATGTACTAGTTGTCAGCTAGCGATTAGTGCGCTAGTTGCCAGCTAGCTAAAATTGGCGCTATACTGTATTATTGTAATATTTCAGAGCAGTATTGCAGAAGTCACCACCGTCACGTGACTCCAAGGTGACAAAGCGTGTGAAAATGATGTTATTATTATAAATATACTCATTTCAATTTGACACTTTATAAGGGGACATTCTCTTTCTACTAAGCCCGTAATACACAAACATCATCTTGAGTTTTCTCGGCGTGATTACCGATTGAATGAACTCGATATTGAGCAACAAGCGCGCCGTCACGTTTGTCAGATGGAAGGACTTCCTGGTGAACGGATGTTTTGCTTCCTGGCCACTCCCACACGTGTGACGCACCGCGGAAGACCGTAGTATGGTGTGGGTGACATCATCGACTCACATGTCTCACCTGGTAAAGGCACCTGGATAGACTAGACTAAACTTGTACTCAAGTAAGAGTACTCTTACTTTTGAGTACTAAGACTCGTGTGACAGAGATATAGATATAGAGGTACATTTGTGTCTTTAAAAAAAGAAACATTTTGACACTGAAATTTTGACACTGAATTTTTGTGAACTGATTTTTTTTTTTTTTTTTTTACATCAAATAATGCTTACAATTGCATTGAATACAAAATTATGATTAAAATGTGTTTTAGAATTCAGTGTAAAAAATTCAGTGTAAAAAAATTATGTTTCTGAAAGTTCTGTAAAAGCATCCAGTATGAAAAATCCAGTGTCTAAAAAGTCAGTGTGAAAAAATGGGTGTAAAAAAATTCAGTGTTAAAAAAATATATGTCTAAAAAGTCAGTGTCAAACATTCAGTGTAAAATATTCAGTGTGAAAAATTCAGTGCTTAAAATTATAGTGTAAAAAAATCAGTGTCTGAACATTCAATGTAAAAACATTCTGTGTAAAATATTCAGTGTCTAAGCATTCAGTCTGAAAAATTCAGTATAACAAATTCAGTGTAAAAAAATTCAGTGTAAAAACATTAAGTTTGAAAAATTCAGTGTAAAAACATTCAGTAGGAAAAATCCAGTGTCTAAAAAGTCAGTGTGAAAATTTGAGGGTAAAACAATTCAGTGTTTAAAAATAATAGTGTAAAAAAATTCAGTGTAAAAACATTAAGTTTGAAAAATTCAGTGTAAAAACATTCAGTGTGAAAAATTCAGTGTACAAATATTCAGTGTGAGAAATTCAGTGTAAAAACATTCAGTTTGAAATAATGCAGTTTCTGAAAATTCAGTGTAAAATATTCTGTCTGAAAATTCAGTGTAAAAACAATGAGTGGGAAAAAAATCAATGTAAAAATGTAGTGCAAAAAAAATTCAGTGCAGCAAAATATGTTGCTATGAAACTCAAGACCCATGTCACATGACTGAAAACTTGACACCTCATTGGCTGGTTCTGACACAGGATCGATTGCTTCAGTCTTAATTTACCGGAAGTGAGTGTCTTGTGTCTTCATTCTTTTTTGACACTGAATTTATGTTACTAAATTTTTTTGTGTTTGAATTTCATGAACTGGTGTTTTTTCCATCAAATTACGCTGACGATTTCATTGAATAATTATTTGTGAGCTAAATGTCTGTTTAAAAAGGCACTTTGCTAAAATTCACTGTAAACATTTTTTGTGTAGGACATTCGGTGTAAAAAAATCAGTGTCTAAAAATCCACTGTAGAAATATCAGGGTAAAAAGATTCAGTGTAAAAAAATATCAGTGTGTAAAACTTTAGTGTAGAAAGATTCAGTGTAACAAAAAAAAATCAGTGTGTAAAATGATTTAGTGTAAAAAGATTCAGTGTAAAAAAAATCAGCGTGTAAAAAGATTCAGTGTAGAATAAAATCAGTGTCTAAAAAGTCTGTGTAAAAACATGGAGTGTAAAAAAATCAGCGTCTAAAAATTCAGTGCAAAAATATCAGTGTAAAAAGATTCGGTGTGATCAAAATCAGCGTGTAAAATTTCAGTGTAAAAAAATGAGTGTCTAAAATTTCAGTGTAAAAACATGGAGTGTAAAAAAATCAGTGTCTAAAAATTCAGTGCAAAAATATCAGGGTAAACAGATTCAGTGTAAAAAAATCAGTTTGTAGAAATTCGGTGTAAAAAAATCAGCGTGTAAAAAAAATCAGTGTCTACAAATTCAGTGTAAAAACATGGAGTGTAAAAAAATCAGTGTCTAAAAATTTAGTGCAAAAATATCAGTGTAAAAAGATTATGTGTAAAAAAAAATCAGCATGTAAAAATTCAGTGCAAAAATATCAGGGTAAAATGATTCAGTGAAAAAAAATCAGCGTGTAAAAATTCAGTGTAAAAAAACAGCGTGTAAAAAAATCGGCGTGTTAAAATTCAGTGTAAAAAATTCAGTGCAGAAAAATGTGTTACTTCAAAACTCGTGTCACATGACTGAAAACTTTACACCTCATTGGCTGGTTCTGTGCCTGGATCGATTGCTTCTGTCTTCATTTACCGTGAGTATGACTGTATTGTGTCTTTGTTTTTGGACGCTAAATTTAAAAAACTAAATATTTTGCGTTTCAATTTCGTAAGCTGAATTTCAAAAACATTTTTTACATCAAATTATGCAGATCATTTTATTATCATTGAATTGGTGTTCAAAAATACATTTGGTCAAAATTCAGTGTAAAAAAAATCAGTGCAAAAAAACGTGTTGTTGTAAAACACCGTGGTAATTTACCAGAAGTGAGTTTTGAAGCAACAATATTTCTGCACTGAATTTTTGTATACACTGAATTTTAACAAACTAAAATTTTAAACACACATTTTGCTCATAAATGAATATTTAATAAAATTGCCAGCATAATTGGATGTAAAAAAAAAGACAATTATGACGTTAGAACAGGGCTAATGTTAGCATATGCTAGCTAAAACATCGACAACGTAGCGCAACATGTTTTCTCTAGTCTGAAGTGGAATAGACATTAAAACTACTCTGACAATACAAGTAATCCAACAAGTTACTTCAGTATAAAAGTAATGGAGTAAAAGTGATAAAGGTCAATACAAGACATAATAGTCATGTGTTGGGTCATCAGACCGATGGAAGAGGAATAAAAGAAGAGTAAACATGTTGAATGAATGGACACATGAATGATATGAATAAAAGAATAGTAAACATGTTGAAAGAATGCACACATGAATGATATGAATAAAAGAATAGTAAACATGTTGAATGAATGGACACATGAATGATATGAACAAAAGAATAGTAAACATGTTGAATGAATGGACACATGAATGATACGAATAAAAGAATAGTAAACATGTTGAATGAATGGACACATGAATGATATGAATAAAAGAATAGTAAACATGTTGAATGAATGGACACATGAATGATATGAACAAAAGAATAGTAAACATGTTGAATGAATGGACACATGAATGATATGAACAAAAGAATAGTAAAGATGTTGAATGAATGGACACATGAATGATATGAACAAAAGAATAGTAAAGATGTTGAATGAATGGACATATGAATGATATGAACAAAAGAATAGTAAACATGTTGAATGAATGGGCACATGCATGATATGAACAAAAGAATAGTAAAGATGTTGAATGAATGGACATATGAATGATATGAATAAAAGAATAGTAAACATGTTGAATGAATGGACACATGAATGATATGAACAAAATAATAGTAAACATGTTGAATGAATGGACACATGAATGATATGAACAAAGGAATAGTAAAGATGTTGAATGACTGGACATATGAATGATATGAATAAAAGAATAGTACACATGTTGAATGAATGGACGCATGAATGATATGAATAAAAGAGGAGTAAACATGTTAAATGAATGGACACATGAATGATATGAATAAAAGAATAGCAAACATGTTGAATGAATGGACACATGAATGATATGAACAAAAGAATAGTAAACATTTTGAATGCATGGACACATGAATGATATGAACAAAAGAATAGTGAACATGTTGAATGAATGGACACATGAATGATATGAGAATGGAGTTTTATTTTGTTGTTATTGTTGCTAAAATGTGTCAAATCAGTTGTCAGAAAGCCGCTGGTGAGAATCATCAACACACCACAGTCCCTCCAGGATGTCACTCACTTCTTTTCTTTCATTCTTCAACACTGAAATGTTTCATTTTGTGGTAACTTTTTCAAAAAGTTGCTGCAAAGTTTTTTGAGATGCTTGATTTCGCAGGAGTTTTTTTTCCCCCAAAATAAATACGCACTTTCAAAATCACTAACTTAGCTATTAGCATGTAGCATTCTCTTCCTCACATACTTAGCTATTAGCATGTAGCATTATCATCCTTATACAGTTATTTATTAGCATGTAGCATCGATTCTCGATTAAAACCACATGCTAACTGTTAGCATGCTAACTTTTTTTTTTAGCAAATTTTACATGCATATGCTTCATAGCCATGTGCCTTGGTAGTTGACACATTCTAACTGTTAGCATGATAACTTATTTTTTGCACAAATTTTACATGTGTATGCTTCATAGTCATATGACTTGGTAGTTCATGCATTCTAACTGTTAGCATGCTAATTTTTTTTTTTTAGCAAACTTTACATGTGTATGCTTTATAGCCATATGACTTGGTAGTTGACACATTCTAACTGTTAGCATGCTAACTTTTTTTGTAGCTAATTATACATTTTGTCCAGGGTGTACCCCGCCTACCGCCCGAATGCAGCTGAGATAGGCTCCAGCGACCCCGAAAGGGACAAGCGGTAGAAAAATGGATGGATGGATGGTGTATGCTTCAAATATGACTTGATGGTTGACGCATTCTAACTGTTAGCAGGCTAACTTTTTTTTTTAGCAAATTTCTACATGCGTATGCTTCATAGCCATATGACTTGGTAGTTGACACATTCCAATTGTTAGCATTTCTGCATTCGCACGCAATTTTCCCCAAAATCGCATATTCTAGTTCTTCCATGTAATGTTCTAATTCGTAATGTTTTTATTTTGTCTTTAGGAAGTGTATAAAGTGAATAAAAAACAAGCTGCACTTTGAACACCCGTTAACCACTTGGCGTGGCGTTTGAGTGCTGCTGGGACAATCTTGTTTTCCCAAAATGGGCGGGATATACTGCGGGGATTGTGCAAAGTTGCAAGGCCGAGGATTATGAAATCCTGGAGGGACCGCTAAAAGTGAACAATTTGTTCAATGAATGTTGATCAAAAGTGAGAAATATGATGACTTTTTACTCCAGTTTCAAAAGACAGTGGAAGCAGCACAACATCAGCAAATGTGTCAGGGATGTTGATGAAGTCATGATATGTAAACAAAACAAGGGGGTGTCACGTGCTCACTCTGGCAAAGTGTTCTGGGTCTCGCAGAAAGACGGTCCTCTCCTTAGCGATGCTGTTGCTATGGTAGAAGTCCACCAGCTGGTTGAGGGAGGAGAAGAGCTCGTCCCACACGTAGAACTGACTGCAGCGGTCCTGCAGCACCTTGAAGTGCTGGACGTGGTCGCCATAACTACCAGCAGGAAAGACAAGGAAATACACAAAAGGGTCAAATTCCATCATCTCTGAAAAGACAATAACGTTTTTTTGTTCATATTCAATTACGGACGGAGCTATTGTTAAATTGTGAATTGATTTAGAATCGGGATGAATAAGAATTGCGATTCTGATGTGAATCCATTGTTTGTGCAGCCCTAATATAATGTACTGTATTAACATTAATAATATTTTGTGATTCACAATGTTGGCAGGGAAAGTGTTGTACGAATTATTAGTATAATTTGTTTTAAATATATTTTTGAAAATGAGAAAAAAACGATTTACACATCATATGGACAAAGATAAGACCTTCTGGAGGAAAGTTCTGTGGTCAGATGAAACAAAAATTGAGCTGTTTGGCCACAATACCCAGCAATATGTTTGGAGAAGAAAATGTGAGGCCTTTAATCCCAGGAACACCACACCTACCGTCAAGCATGGTGGTGGTAGTATTATGCTCTGGGCCTGTTTTGCCGCCAATGGAACTGGTGCTTTACAGAGAGTACATGGGACAGTGAAAAAGGAGGATTACCTCCAAATTCTTCAGGACAACCTAAAATCATCAGCCCGGAGGTTGGGTCTTGGGCGCAGTTGGGTGTTCCAACAGGACAATGACCTCAAACACACGTCAAAAATGGTAAAGAAATGGCTAAATCAGGCTACAATTAAGGTTTTAGAATGGTTGACTTAAACGTGTGGACAATGCTGAAGAAACAAGTTCATGTCAGAAAACCAACACATTTAGCTGAACTGCACCAATTTTGTGGAGTGGTCAAAAATTCAAGCAGAAGCTTGTGGATGGCTACCAAAAGCGCCCTTTTGCAGAGAAACTTGCCAAGGGACATGTAAGCAAATATTAACATTGCTGTATGTATACTTTTGACCCAGCAGATTTGGTCACATTTTCAGTAGACCCATAATAAATTCATAAAAGAACCAAACTTCATGAATGTTTTTTGTGACCAATATATATATATATATATTATACCAATATATATATATATATATATATATATATATATATATATATATATATATATATATATATATATATATATATATATATATATATATATATATATATATATATATATATATATATATATATATATATATATATATATATACATATACATTAGGGCTGTGAATCTTTGGCCACCACACGATTAATATGATTCGTGGGGGTAACAATTCGATTCAGAATCGATTCTCGATTCAAAATCTAACATCGGGTGCTAGTTCTATGATTAACTACATTCCTCCATAAAATAGATAAACAACTCTGATCCATTTCTATATAACTTAAAAAAAACTGGTTTGTCTGAGTGGCTGGACAGGACAAACTGATTTTTTTTTTTAATAGATTAATAATTGTTACAAATAAAAGTTGCGAGTAATCTCAAGATCTTTTTTTTTACACTCCCTAATATATATATACACATGTTGTTCCTGGGATCTGTTGGAGCAACTCTCCCAGTTTGGGGGTTACTGCTCTGAGTGCCCCCACTACCACGGGGACCACGCTCGCATTGACCTTCCACATCCGTTCCAGCTGCTCTTTTTGGTTGTATATATATATATATATATATATATATATATATATATATATATATATATATATATATATATATATATATATATATATATATATATATATATATATATATATATATATATATATATATGTATATATATATATATATATATATATATATATATATATATATATATATACACATATATGTGTGTGTATATAGTGCACATCCATGTGAGAATGATGTTGGATGAACAATATGTGGTGTATGAAGGTGTGGGAGTGGGTAATGGAGGGAGGTTAACCAGGGTGAGGAGTGGAATTAGGTGTTGTGTCATCCTGTCATCAGGGAGTCACTTCTGCTGCTTCAGTAAAGTTTCACGTCTGAGTAGAGAAGGAAGTCAGCTTGAAACAAACTTGAAGGTCCCCCCAGACCTGTGAGGGTTCACCGGGTTCAAACCTCACACGTCAACGTGTGCTCGTGCTGATCACATAATATATTTTCCTCATCTCTGAGGGAGTGTCACACTTCCCCCCCCCAAATGTGCTGCAAGGTTCCCGTCATCATGGAAGGTAAACATCACCTACTCTGCCAACATGGAGTGTTGTGTGGACTTCCTGTGTATGTTCCACGGCGTTATATAAGATGTTCACTTTCTAAAGAGAAGTTGCTAAGTTACTGAGCAACCACCACTGAGCAGGTGGGGAGAACTGCTGTTGGGGGAGGGGCTTAGATGTAACAACACTTTCCTCGCCAACAGTGTGAATCACAAGGTAATAATAATCTTCATACATGATAGTAGGCGTGCACAGAAATGTGTTTGATTGTGGTTCCTGTTCATCCCGATTCTAAATCAATGCAAAAAATAGAAGAAGAAAAATGAATTTGCAGCAACATTTTCCTCGCCAGTGACAAAACAATCTTCATGTCAAACATGGTGAGGCTGCGAATCAGTTTTGTGCTGCTAAAATGTGGAACAGTCCTCAACGTTGTCAGTGATCTAATCCAGGCTGAAAACACTTTTGTCAATATGACAACTGAAAGTTTTTTATCTACACTCCATGAATTTAATTTGAATTATAGTAATTTTTATAATGTTTATTTTATTTTTTGATTATTCTGTTTTTAGTTTGGTCTTCTTGTAATTTTCTGTAACGCACTTTCCTCTGCAAGTAATTTTCAAATACAGAAAAAATATGTGTGTATATATATATATATATATATATATATATATATATATATATATATATATATATATATATATATATATATATATATATATATATATATATATATAATATATATATATATATATATATATATATATATATATATATATATATATATAAT